>NC_046162.1:75540999-75683499 GCF_011064425.1 Rattus rattus | reverse complement strand
TCCTGCCTCCCCTACCCATCACACCCGGCTTTTCTAGAGCAGAGCGGGATTTGAGTCTGGCTTGTCCGAAAGTATACCCCTCTGGTCACGTCTACCCCTAAAGTGAACGTTTTCGTGCAGGCAGACAATTCAAAGTCTGGAGAAGAGGACACGATGGCCTGGGTGTGACCCGGTGGAAAGCAGCTACCCGGCAGAAACCGGAAAAACCAAAACTAAAATCAAAGTTCCGCGCGTGTACGTGTGCTTGCCCGCTATGTAATCTCGTGATCTGATATTTCCGTTCGTACATCACCTCCCCACCCCCACTCCGGTCTCTGCGGAGCCAGTATACACGTGTCCTGTGTTTGTAAACCCAAGTAGCTAGTTCGTGTGCGTCTAGTATAGGTGGACATTTACCACAGCGCTGAACCTGACGACAAGGACTCGCCACGTCAGAGTCAATCTAATCTAAGCTTCCAGCCTCCCTCTTGCATGGGCCTTTCCCAGACCCAGGAGGAGCATGAGCAGTATGTTCATATAATAATACATTTTTGTAAAAAGAAAAAAAAAGAAAGAAAAAAAAGAAGTTAAAAGTAAGGTAGTTTTGTGTTCCTTATCGTACAGAGCCCCGATGCTATATACGCTCCTAGCCTCGCAGGCGCTGCGTCTGCGCCGGGATGGGTGTCTCATCGATTTCAAACACGTTTAGTCAGAGCGAGAAGAGACAGTGAGAACATTCTGTGAGAGTCAGAACTTAAACTCGAGTTTGCCTCTCAGGTACGATCAGTTATTCATTTACCCGAAGGGACTTAAAGGGTTGTGGCCATAGATGATTGTGTTTATCGAGACAAAGTCTGCTTTGAGATCAGATTATAGTTTTCTCTCCTCAAATTCCTTTAGTTTCGGGGACCTTCGGGGTAGGGAGGGATCAGGAGCCTGAGAGGCAAGAATCAGACTACGATTACCATGGGCAAACAATTTTCTCCCCAACACGTACCCGTCCCTGTGTGAGTGCATACATGCAGGAGCGCGCGCACATAAATAAATAAATAAATAAATAAATAAATAAATAAATAAATAAATAAATAAATAAAACAATGAAAAGAAAAATGAAGTAGAATTATATCTTTAATGCCAGATAAGACTTCTTAAAGAAAGAAAAGAGAAATGTAACTCCACAACTCCTTAAAGGCATTTTTTGGGGTCTTCTTGTTCTCAGTTCGTTTTGGGGGGGCAGGCTGTTGGTTCTTCCTGTCTATGTATATGTAATGTACACGTGTGTTTATGCCTGTGCCTGTGTGTGCACCTGTGTGCTTCTGTGTGTGTAGGTTGGAGGCTGACACTGCTGTCTCCCTCCGTCGTGATTTACGCTAGTTCACTGAGACATAGTCTCTTACTGAACACGGAGCCTTCCAGTGAAGTGAGCCTGTTTGCCCAGAGGACCCCCATCTCCACCACTCAAGCATTGGTGTTGTAAACCATCTGCTGTGCCCAGATGACATTGTTTTGAGCTCTGGGGATCCAGATTCAGGTCCTCATACTTGGGCGGCAAATGTGCTACCCAAATAAGCCATCTCCCCAGCTCTCAGAGGTATTTTCATGTATTTATTATTAATGGGGCGGAGACGCGTTGGCTGTGGCACATGTGTGGGTGTCAGTGAACAACTTCCTGGGACTGATCCCTGCCTTCCACTTTTATGTGGGTTGTGGGGACCGAATTCAGGTCACACGGCTTGCTCAGCGAGCACCTTCACCCGTGAAGTCATCGTCCCAGCTCACAAGCATGGCTTCTGAAGAACTGGATACAGAGCTGGACATTATGAAATGCACAGAAGTGAAGACTCAGGAACAGGGCTTATGAAACATTAAATTAAGGCTCACTAAAGGAGGATATAGGTATGTGCAGGGAAAGGCTAGGAGCCCCACCCTTCACAGGGACGGCTGTGTCACCACCTTCCTCAGCTGTATGCCCACGAAGTGTTGTCATACAGTTGATGTGATATTTGAATATGCTAATTAGGCTGTTCATTATTCATTAGATATGCTAATTAAGATGGTCCTCACACCAAGGGTGCTATTTTCCTCTTTGTGTACAAGTGACAAGAAGTGATTCAGCCCTCACCCGCTCGGTTGATCACAGCTTTAGGATATGAGGGAATCCAAGAGCAGGTGAGTGGATGCTGCTGCCGGCTCTGGGCTGGGTAAGCGTCCCGTTTACCATCCTACATGTAGACTTCGAGTGCGCTTTAAAGTGTGTTCTTCTGGCTCCATAAGCAAGGGCTGTTTAGTGCTCAGAATGGCTGGCTGCCCTACCCATGGCTAGCTTACCTTAGTGGGCCGTGCTAACTGCGGCTGTGTCAATACTGAAAACTACTCCCCAAAACTACTTACTATTGCTCAGCAAGATACATTCAGTGGGATTTATGATAGGCAAATAAATCCACCCCGAAGTAAAAGTGCAACCATAAACCAAGACTACAGGGACAATTGTTACAAAAAAAAAAAAAAAAAAAAAGGACAAGCGCACACAGAGAGATCCCAGACTGCTACCAAAGGCAAACTTAGTTACCAGTTCAACTGTGGGCTGGCTTCTCGGCAGCCATACCAAATAGTGAGTCACTGCTTCCTTTTCTTTTTGATACAAATGGGCAACAAATTGGAAGGAAGCTCTCTACAGATCCACCTTTACCATCGCCACAATTGGAAGTACTCATCTTTGAAAAAACATGCCTTTTTTAATCCCCCACTCCGGAAGTGGCTCTGAGACACCCAGAGTGGTAGAGATATTTCTGGAAGACGGTAACACTGTAGCCTTCATGTCCCTGTAGCTTGAGAAATGGCCTCCAATGGGGCTTTGATCCTAAGAAGCCGCCCATAACCTCACGATGGAATGTCTAAGTGATGGCTGGGGGTACTCGGGCAACAGGATGGTCATTTGAAGGCAGAAGAAAGAGGACTTTAATATCCGTGGGACAGGGCTCGGAGGTGATCTCACAAAAGTTGAGAATGTACTTTCAGTCCCCAGAATCAACACAGAGGTCAAGTGCAAGTCGTGTGCTTGTGATTCCAGCAATAGTGAGCAGAGGTAGAGAGAAATGGACCTCTGGAAGCTCACTAAGCAACTAGCCTAGTCTGCCCTACACGGTGAGGGCCCAGGCCAATGAGACCCTGTCTCAAACAAAGAGTAGATGTGCCTAGCGCTCAACACTCAAGGCCATCCTCTGACACACACACACACACACACACACACATACACACACACACACACACATAAACCCTGACGACGCATAGCATGGATACACATGAACACACACACACACACTCACAACACATACACAAACACACACAAGATCAATAAATAATTAATTCCATCCAGATAAGCAATCTGGTCCCATGATGTGGAAATTCATGTTTCACCTGGTAATCCACAGGTTATATTTATAATTTAATTAAAAATTTTGGGGTTGGGGATTTAGCTCAGTGGTAGAGCGCCTGCCTAGCAAGTGCAAGGCCCTGGGTTCGGTCCTCAACTCCGAAAAAAAAAGAAAAAAGAAAAAAATTAAATATATTATTTTATTTTATACACATGATTGTTTTGCTCGCATGTATGTCTGCGTACCGTGTGCATGCCTGGTGCCTGTGGGAGCCAGAAGAGGGCATTGGATTTCCTGGAATGGGAGTTAGATAGTTGTAACCATGTGAATACTAGGAACCAGACCTGGGTCCTCTATAAGAACAGCCAGTGATCTTAGCCACTGAGCCATCTCTCCAGCCCCTGAAACATCTATTCTAAAGACGACTTGTTCTCTGGATTTCTTTTATCACAAAAAAAGAAAAAAGAAAAAAAAAGGAACAAATCTTTTAATGTAAATGTTAACACAGTTTTAGTTCAAAAAGTCACTCAGAGCTTCAATCCAACATCATGAAGACAGATCTGATGGATAAAGGGGAGTGGGTACAATTAAAAAGTAATGCATCAGGGCTGGAAGGCTAGCTCAGCCGTTAAGGGCGCTTGCTACTCTGGCAGAGTTTGCTTCCAAGGACACACGTTGGACAGCTCACAATAACCCGGGACTCCAACTCTATGGATCTGACGCCCTCTTCTGGCTTCTGTGAACACCTGCACCCAGGCGCTCACAAACGGACGACATGGACATAATTAAAAGTAAAATAAATCTTTTTTATTTGATTGTTTTTTTAATAATGCCTCGGATCGACTTCGTGATCCCTGATGGTCAGATGGGTTTTACAGGCTACTACTCGCCTCCCAATACAAGGGGTGGCTCAGGGCCGATTAAACCTACACGGACTTAGCAGAGGCATTGGACGGCATCAGAGCTCCAGGGGCGCTGAATGATGTTGGCTGTGGTTTCAGTACCAGAGAGCTGAGTGATCTTGGACATGGAGCTGAATTTGTGTTTTAGCTTAGAACACGCACCAGTGATGCGAAGAGGACAGAGGAGGTGAAACAGTAGGCAAGAGAGGTCTCCGTGGACCCGCGGCAGGCAGAGGGGGCTCCGTGGACCCGCAGCAGGCAGAGGGGACTTTGGTCCGGAAGCAGGCAGAGAAGACTCCGTGGACCCGCAGCAGGCAGAGGGGACTCTGTGGACCAGCGGAGCCTGTTTGCTTACACAGATCTGACCTCCTCTATGCGGCAGTGCACAGTGATGCCTGCCGATTCTATTGGCTCCAGCTTCCCAAATGTGCAGTGTGAACACTGGGGTGGGTGGATAGGCAATGGCGACTGAGGTCTACGCCGCCTCCGCTATCCGCTCCAAGGGTGACTGTTCAACGAAGGGAAGTCACACTGGGTGAGGGTCAAGCTTTTCTACCTCGCCGAAGAAATATGGCAGGGGGATCCAAGCAGTTGTGGGGCGTGGTTGGGAAACCCGATTTCAGCTTCTGACGCGTGTGCGCGCAGCCTCTCAGGGGTAAGTGCCGACAGGCCCAGTGCTTGAGCTTCTAAGTAATGACTTGGACTCAGACACCTGTTTCTCATGCACATTTTTGCCAGCTTGAGAATAACCAATTCCCTGGCAAATGTTCTATGAAAGAGAACCTTTCCTTAAGAGTTTGTTTTCCCTCTGTGCGCGAATTCCTGGGAACAATGCCGTTGGCAGAGTCTCTTCGTTTCTTGTTTTTTTTCCCCCTAGCAGCTCATGTAGGAATAGAATTCTACTTAAGGAGGACAATCTTCTGTAACTGCCGTCGCCTATTCGATTCAGCAACCACCAGGCTGAGGATACTGTCTCAAAGACAAAGACATCCCCCCCCTTCACCCCCACCCCGCCATTCGGACGCTGGCCACCCCTTCCTGCATTCAGAGGGGTTGAATACTGGTGGATGATCCACTCGTTCTCCTAGAGACGGCTCAGGCTGTTCGTATCTGGACTACGCCTTGAAAACAGGGCTAAATATTAACCAAGCCCTAGCCAAACCCACTGGAAAGAGTTATTGATTCTCCTAACAATATAAAGCCATTAAAATGAAACTCAAGGGTCGGATCCCTTGCCCAGTGAGCACCTGCCTCCCATTGGACAGAGCCAGAAGCAGGAGGGAGGGGAAGGCACAGGCACAGAGACCGAGCTGACACAAGGGTAGGGGGCTGGCTTCCTTTTGCAACTCGCTCCTCCGGGACACAGGTGGGGAGGGGGAGGATCGGACTTCTTTGCTGGGATACCGGTCTTCAGGAGGGAGAACTGCTCACTTCTATTCCTGCTGCCGCCAGAACCAGAAGCAGAAAGGGAATGTCCTGGTTTACAGACACAACTGCCTGACCTTTCCACGAAGTCTGTTAAGAGATGTGATACAAGGGGCTGGAGGGATGGTTCAGGGGTCCAGCGCATCCGCTACTCTTCCAGAAGGCCTGGGTTCAAGCATGGTGGCTGAAACAATCGGAAACTTCCGTTTCAGGGGGTCTGATGCCCTCTTCTGGCTTCTGTGAGCAGTAGACACGTGTGCAAGTGAAACACCGAAATACATTAAAAAAAATAATAGTGGGGAGGGGATGATACAGGGGTTACTCGTGGAGGAAATGCCATGCTGCGGCCTGCTTCGTCCGTTATACAACGGCATGGACTCCAGTTGCCTAAGCAATGGAGAAGGTCCCTTGGCAGTAGAAGTCGCTGAAGAAAGCAACATGGAGGTCAACAGAGAGCCCAGCCCAGGGGCAGGTCTACCAAAGACCTTGCCAGCCTTACACACAGCTCCTCACAAAGAAAGATGCTGTGAAGGGCCAGGGCAGGGACCCTACAGGGCAACTGCTAGTATCACAGAGGCAAAATCTACAATTAGCTGGCTGAGGTAACTAGCCATTGGTTACACTAGGGACAGCAGGGGACCAGCCATGGCCAACCTGATCAGAGATCCCCCAGCCTTATAGGCGACTCTTCCCAGGTAAGGGAATTAAGTTCGTTGCCAAGGAAGCTGATGTTTTTTCCCAAAGGTTTGCAGTCTCACATCGATAGTCTATTCAAATGATCTTCATACACCACGACAATGCTTAAATGTCTCAGGGGAGAGCGTTCACAGGGCCTCCAGTCCCCTCCATCTCTGTTCTTCCTCTTCCTTGTGACGTGTGTACATGCATGTACTAGTAACACTCCTACACATGGCTACTACACGAGATACACATAAATGCGTCAGGCCCATTTACTCATGTATGCGTATGTATTTGTCAGACAGACATGCGAGGTGTGTGTGTCAGATGCGGGTAGCATGTGTACATACACACACCGTGTACATCCGTTAGGGGAGACCTTCAGTGCAGACATTTCGATGGCGGCTTTCAGTGCAGGGAAGAGGTCACAGCTTGATCCAGCCATTTGGATTCTAGAACTATGTGGGCTGCAGTGACGGCTCAGTGGGCAGAGGCTGGCTATACAAGCGAGAAGACCTGTGTGCTCGTACCCAAAAACTGCATAAGGCTGGACATGGTAGCACATGTCTACAGCATTCCTTCGGGGAGATGGGAGGTGGAGACAGGAGCATGCCCAGAAGCTTCTGGCAGCAACAAGGAACACAGCAAGCGACAAGAGACCCTGCCTCAAACAAACCAGAGAGTGAGAATCAAGACCCAAGCTTGTCCACATAGAGCCACTGTGCCATGGTGTGTGCACGGCACCCCCAAGAACATGTGTGCACACACACATACATACACACACTCACACACATGTATACATACTCACAAACATGCACACATACATATACACACACACTCACGAGCATGAACATATACATATACACATATACACACAAACATGCACACATACACACACATGTATACATACTCACAAACATGCACACATATATATGTATATACACACATATACACAAACATGCACACATACATACATATACACACAGAGAGAACTAGGAGTATTCAACAATTTTCCAATAAAGAGAGATACCTGGGCATGTGTTAATTTTCCACCCAGGATTCTGGTTTCAGTCACAGCCTACTCTCCCGGCTACAAGCAGGTCACTTCAATTAAAGTCTAAATGTTTTGTGAACGAGATAAATAAAATATTTCTTTAAAATCAGAAAAGAGAGTTGGAGAGGTGGCTCAGTGTTTAAGAGCATTGACTGCTCTTCCAGAGGTCCTGAGTTCAATTCACCAGCAACCACATGGTGGCTCACAACCATCTGTAATGGGATCTGATGCCCTCTACTGGTGTGTCTGAAGACAGCTACAGTGTACTTAAATTTAATAAATAAATCTTTAAAAGCGAAAAAGAAAAAAGTTGCAACAGCCTGTGAATGGCTGATCCATCACTCCGTAGTCCACAACCATAAGGACTACAGCTAACAGCAAGGTTTCTCGAGAAAAATCCCTGAAAACAACTTTAAGTGTGTCCCCAACAAGTGCAGCATGTGTCAGCTTTTGTCAACTTGACACAAACCTAGGCACAAGATAGTACCTCAACTGAGGGGTCACCTCCATCAGATTGGTCTATGGGTGTCTCTTTGGGACATTTTTCCTAATTATTATTTGGTGTAGAAGGGTCCTGCCCACTGGGAGCCATTCCATCTCTGGGCAGATGGTTCTGGCTATATCAGAAAGGTAGGGGGAGCAAACACGCTAGTGAGCTGCTTACCCATGGTCTCCCTTACTTTGAGTGTCTGCCTCAGATGATGAACTGTAACCTGTAAACCAATAAACCCTTCCCAATTTGCTTTTGGTCATGGTATTTATCACAGCAAGACAAGCAATCGAGGACACCATCACAGACACCTGTGTCCTTTAATACAAATCTAAGGTTGACCACCTTGGGGAAGCTGGGACACTCTGACACCGGGAAAGTGCTTGCGGCTCCCTCTCTCCCAAGAGGGCACCTCTACAAGTGTCTAAGTCACTTTCCTATTGCTGAGATAAAACACCAAAACTAAGGCAGCTTGTAGAAGAAGGCACTTAATTGAGTTTACAGTTCCAGAGGGTTTGAATCTATGACGGTGGAGCAAAGGCTTAGAGGCAGGAACAGCTGAGAGCTCACGTCTTGAGCCATGAGCAGGTGGGGAGAGAATGCATTTGACTGGGATTTGACACACTTCTTCCAATGAGACCACACCTCCTAATCCCTCCAAACAGTTCCACTAACTAGGAACCAAGTATTCACAAATATGAGCCTGTGTTTGTGTGTTTGTGTGTGTGTGTGTGTGTGTGTGAGAGAGAGAGAGAGAGACAGAGACAGAGACAGAGACAGAAACACAGAGACAGAGACCCAGCGCGCATACGAGCAAGAGCGCATGCGCATCTTGCGTATCTTGCGCGTCTTGCGCATCTTGTGCCATCCTGTGCGTCTTGCGCATCTTCCGCATCCGGCACATCTTGCGCATGCTCTAGGTTATGCACTTCTCATTCAAACCATCCCAGCAGGAGACTGGCCTCCCTTGCCTTGTCTTGCTATAGCCCACCTCTATGGCTCAGGATGGCTCCATGGGCTCACCCCATGGGCTCTCCTAGTACTTATTAGTATAAGCCGGAGGGGAGGATGATATAACAACTGTTTGTGATGAGATGAAGTCTGACCTCCAGTGTTCAAGCTTGACATCACTCAGCTGAGCTGTATCCGCATTGCCAGTTGAGCCTCCTAGAAAAGAGTGGCAAGAAACCCTGGCTTCAGAGAAGCCATGAATGGAGAGAAAGCCTGGCCTCAGAGAAGCCATGAATGGAGAGAAAGCCTGGCCTCAGAGAAGCCATGAATGGAGAGAAAGCCTGGCCTCAGAGAAGCCATGAATGGAGAGTGGCCTCAAAAAGACTCTCTTTGCTTGGCTTCTGCTCAAAAGTTCTTTGCCCGACTAAAACAGTTACTTACACCTCTCTCTTCATGTTCCCACCCAGAGGCCCGGGATATGACAGACCATGACACGTCCCTCCTTTTTTCTGAGTCTTTTTCTAAGTCCACAGTTAAGATTGGAATGTGAAATGGACCTCATAGGCTCATACAGGTCCCCAGCTGATGACACCATTTGGGCAGGTTGGGGAACCTGTACGACGCAGAGTGGCCCCACTTCCTGCCTGCTCCCTGCTCGTCACATGGGGATGCCATGTGACCACCTGCTCCTGCCACTATGTCATCATGTCATGTGACCCAAAATAACCCTTCCTCCCAAGTCGAATCTCTTAGGTATTAATGCAAGGTAGCAGAAGGGACATCCTCACCCCCACAAGGGGCAATATCCCCAGTCCCCAAAGCCCGTTCTTTCCGGAGTAGAACATCTCTAGCCCAACTGAACACACACAAAACGTGGCCTGGCACCGGCACTGTGTCTTGTGGCTGCTGGGCAGACCCCGAAGTTGGCTGGAAGGTTAGAGGGCTTTCCCTGCTCTAGGATGTACCAATGAGAACATCCTACTCACTGAGGAGGAACTCACATGGGGGCCGATGAAGTAAGCCGCTTCACCAGGAGAGCCTGGTTGGGAAGGTGGCTTCCCCTCAAGGGGAGCCAAGATGGCCAAGGCTGGAAGATAACATGAGCCATGGAGTTTGAAGCCAGCCAGGGGAGTGTAGTAGACTACGGAGAAAGAATAGTACCATGGTCTAAGGAAGCCCAGATTCTTTTGGTAAAAGTCAATGTCTCTGTTCTAGCACTGTCTTTGTCTGCCTGTCTCTCTGTCTGTCTCTTCAATTAATCATGTCAAAGTTCTTTTCTATATCTACCTCTTTCCACCAACCTTTCAAAACCATGTCTTCAAGCCAGGCATAATGGTGTACACGTGTAATCTCAGCACTGAGACACAGGCAGAGACAGAAACATCATAAACTTGGGGCCAGGGCTGGAGAGATGGCTCAGTGGTTAAGAGCACTGACCGCTCTTCCAGAGGTCCTGAGTTCAATTCCCAGCAACTACATGGTGGCTCACAACCTTCTGTAATGGGATCCGATGCCCACTTCTGGTGAGTCTGAAGACAGCTCTTATGTGCTCATATACATAAAATAAATCTTTAAAAAATAAAAATAAAAAATAAAAGCTTGGGGCCAGCCTGCGCTACATAGTATCTGTCTTAAAACTAACAAAACAACATGAAAGTGTTCTTTAGAAGTGTAAATTTGTGTTTAAAAATAAATCTCAAACTGGAGAGATCGCTCAGTGGTTTAGAGCACTGGCTGCTCTTGCAGGGGACCCAGTTCAGTTCCCAGCACCCACATAGTAGCTTATAGCGGTCTGTAACTACAGTCCTGGGAGTTCTGGTGCACTCTTCAGGCCTCCACAGGAACTGCAAGTGCATGGCTCAGAAAACACACCCACAATTTTAAAAAAAAAAAAAATCAAGTTAAAATCAAAGTATTTTTTTTAACGTTTTTCTTTTTAAGAATTCTAAGCCAGGTGGTGGTGGCACATGCCTTTGATCCCAGCACCTGGAGTTAGAGGCAGGTGGATCTCTGTGAGTTCAAGGCCAGCCTGGTTTACAGAGCAAGTTCCAGGACACCCAGGGCTACACAATGAAACCATGTGTCGGAAGAGAGAGAGAGAGAGAGAGAGAGAGAGAGAGAGAGAGAGAGAGAGAGAGAGAGAGAGAGAGAGAGAGAGACAGACAGAGACAGACAGACAGAGAGAGACAGAGAGAGGGGGGAGGGACAGAGAGAGAGAGACAGACAGACAGACAGACAGACAGACAGACAGGAATGGAGGGAGGAAGGAATTCTACAATACCTCCTTTAAACTAGTGAGTGGCTCCATTCTCACGGCACACAGCCGGGATCGTATTCCAAAGGGATAGAACAGTGGAGAGTCTGAGTCCCGTGCCCGATGGTTCAGAGCCAGGGTCGCCATTTCTCCATCCCTTCCTCCTTTTGGACTTTAAATGGCTCTGACATGAGTTTACTACGTAGCTGAGCAAGAGGAAAAGACCCTTAGAGCAAACAGCTAGTGAAGACTGGGCTCCCATCTGTCCCAAGATGGACCCGGAAATGCACCGGCTCAGTTAGCCATCGAAGTCCCTGGAGCCAAACCACTCCATCTGATGAATGGCCAAACCCAAGGGACAATTCAACTGCCCCGAAGACTGGAAGCCCCCATCCTTCTCAGGCTTCTAACACGCCGAAAACATCTCGCTAACAAAGAGCAGAAGAGCCTGGGGGAAAGACGGCTCAGTGCCCGCATGAGAGCATGGACTCTGAACTCTGGCCCCTAGCACCCATGTCAAAGCCAGAGGCTGTAACTACAAGTCTATAATCCCAGTGTTGGAGAGGTGGAGACAGGAGGGTCCCACAGGACTGATGGACAGCCAACCTAGCCATTTGATGATGAGTTATAGATTCGATGAGAACTGTTGTCTCAAAAAAAGAAGGTGGAGAAAGGCTGAAGAGATAGCCCAGTAGTTAGGAACACCGGCTGCTCTTGCAGGGGACCTGAATCCACACGGAGGCTCACGGCCATCTCTAACTCCAGCTCCATCAGATCCTAGCACCCTCTCTGGCCTCTGAAGACACCAGGCAAGCATGCAGTCTACATAGATAAACGCCGACAAAATATTCATGCACATAGAGTTTTTTTTTTTTTCTTTTTTCCTTTTCTTTTTTTTTTTTTTTTTTTTTTTTTTTTTGGAGCTGAGGACTGAACCCAGGGCCTTGTGCTTGCTAGGCAAGCGCTCTACCGCTGAGCTAAATCCCCAACCCCTAGAGTTCTTTTTTAGGTGGAAAATAACTAAGGAAAACATCCAACATTGATCTCCAGCGCCCACACACATGTATACACATGTACACACACACCTGCACCCATGCATGTACACCCAACACCCACACATACACAAAACCACGGTGGGCAGAGTGTATAAACTGGCTTTTAAAACTTGCTTAAGGCTTGTTGGACTTACGTTGTGCGTGTTTCTCAGAATGCTTTCTTGTTTCTAATCTATCCATCACTCTGGCTGTCACAAAGTAACAGTGGCAGCCTTTTATAAAGAGGAGACCAGTCTTTGTCAAGAGGGACCGAACATTTTACACACACACACACACACACACACACACACACACACACACACACACACTGCATACCCCTTTCCGGGGTTTACCTCGGACATTATCCTCTGTCTTCTTCTGAAGGTGGTAGGGATGCTGTCTTTGGAGTCACCGCCCTTATTTGAAGACTGAATGCGGCCTCCCTTCACCTCCCATGCCCTGAGGATCCGAGGAAACCCAAGGCACCCAGGAGAAGCCTTTGTAGCAGCGCAGGCTGCAGAAACAGCCCCAACTACATAATTGGTGGTTTCCATAGATATGCTGACAAAATTGCCATACCCTATCACTACACTTATTTTTCTGTTCTTAAGATTGTTCTTATATGTTCTTATGTTTTTCAACATTCGTTTTCTTGCTGATCTGCCATCCCTGCCTGCCAGCTTTTAAATGGACAGCCCGGACCACTTCCCCCTCCTTCCTATGCATCTCCGTTGCCTGTTTATAGTTTTCAGATACGTTGACCTCCAAATCTGCCATCAAAGTAATTATACGGCACTAATACGAAAAGTAAAGGGCAAACATCTCTCTCTCTCTCTCTCTCTCTCTCTCTCTCTCTCTCTCTCTCTCTCTCTCTCTCTCTCCTTTGTGACTTAATTTTAAACATTTCCAAATGTGCCCTTTAGGAGGCACTTTCCAAGAAAATTGCATTCTCCAGCAAAGGAACTCAAGAAGGAGTCTGCTTATTAGGACTGCCATGGAAATCCTCTCCCCTGTTTCCACCGTCCCTCTGGAAGAGAGCTCACAATGCTCAGCAAAACCTGTTAGAATCTTATCAAATGTAACCATTCCTCCATCTCTGCTAGCTTGAACCAGAGATGGGCGATAGAACTTTGTCATGTGTTTGAAAACTCTCTGCCCACGGAAAGCCTAAGAATGGAAGGAAAAGGTGTGGAGGCGGGGGGTAGGGGGTGGGGGGTGGGGGTGGGGGGTGTGACACGGGGGGGGGACATGGAGGGAGGGAAGGGGGAAAATGTTGAAAACGGACGGATACTTTCAGATCATGCTTGGTCCTTGGGGCTACATCGGATCCCCTCCAGATCATGTAAACAGTGCAGCCTGTTCAATGGAGAGCAGGTGACAGGAGGCATGATCTACAAGCACCACAATGTCAAGCAGGGACTTGGTGACAACCAAACGATAAGAAATGCTGAGAATTTGGAAAGTGGTCCAAGAAACAACTTGTTATCACCCCCTTTTTCCTTTCTTTCAAATCTGAACCAATTACCAGCTGCTTGGATAGTCTTAATTACCAATTAGAGGACATGGCCCTGTAATCCCAGCTACTGAGGAGGCCAAGCCAGGAGGATCAGAAATCCAAGCACTCCCTGGCTACACAGCAAGTTCAAAATCAGCCTGGGCAACTTAGCAAGACCCTGACTCAAAAAGTAGCCCAGGTGCTTTAATCTCAGCACTCAGGGAGACAGAGGCAGGCAGATCTCTGTTGAGTTGGAGGCCAGCCTGGTCTACAGAGTGAGTCCCAGGCCAGCCAAGACTATAGTGAGATCTGACTCAAACATAAAAAGATAAATAAAACAACTTAATTCATTAACTAATTAAAAGAGGCTGGGGAGATGACACAGTCGTCCTAAAGAGGACCAGAATTTGGCTCCCAACAGCGTGCAAAGCTCACAACTGCGTACACTAAGCATGCAATGAAGACGGTGTCCATGCATATACACAGGCAAAACGCTTATATAAGTAAAACAAATAAATTTTTTTCTAACCAAACCCTGCACTAAGCACTCACATGCCTTATCTAACTCAATTCCCCAAAAAGCCTCATGTGCCCATTCTACAAATGGGTAAACTGAGGCACAGCAACGTTCTGTGACTTCCCCAGAGCCTCAGCGCACCACGTCCCCACACGACATTTGTACCTGAAGGATTTGTGACCTTAGATGAGTACCTCCTAGAACTGCACTTCCTTATCTGCAGAACTGGGGATAACCTGTGCCTCACAGAATTTCGTAAAGATCAGACCAAAGAAAAATATTTTATAGTGGGGCAGTGGTGGTTTACACCTTTAATTCCAGCGCTCAGGAGGCAGAGGAGGTGCATCTCTAAGTTTGAGGCCAGCCTGGTCTACAGAGTTCCAGGACAGCCAGGGCTATACAGAGAAAAAACCCTGTCTTGGAAAAGTAGGAAGGAATGAAGGAAGGAAGGAAGGAAGGAAGGAAGGAAGGAAGGAAGGAAGGAGAGAGGGAGGGAGGGAGGGAGGGAGGGACAAAGGAATGAAGAAATAAAGGGAGGAAGGAAAAAAATTTAAAAATCTGTCAGAGAGGTGCCCAATAAATATTACATTCTCTTCGCCTTCGTTATAACGATTAACGGACTGGTTTTGAAGTAGGGTCTCACTATTTTGCCCAAGTTGATCTAAGACTTCTGGAGTCACGTGATCCTTCCACCTCAGCCTCTCAGGAAGCCAGACTACAGATGAATGTCATTAGACCTTTAGTTAAACAAAATAAAGCGAGATTGTCTTAGTCTTTACTTTCATTAACTTAATGTATGCATGTCACCAGTTTGCTTGCATGTGTGTATTACACCAGTGCGCATGCCCAGGGCCAGAAGAGGGTATCAAACCTCCTGGAACGGAAGTTATAGGTGGCCGAGAGCCACCATGTGGGTGCTGGGAACTGAACTCACGTCCTCAGGAAGAGCCACAAGTGCATTTAACCCCTGAGCTGTCTCTCCAGACCCTTTTTATCTCCTTGGTTGTGGGATCATGTCCAGCCTCTAGAGCTTGGTGCTAAGCCGAAAGAGAAGCACTTTTGTCTTGAGTCTGTCGTCTCCTGTGTCTGTCAGTCATGGGTCCAACAGAAACGGACAGTGCACCCAAGAGAAACGCATGCCACAACGGAAGGAACCGCGCGCACAGGAATGGGCGGCTGTAAGGGAGTCAGTGAGGGATGGTCCTTAAGACAAGGTGGACAGGTTGAAGCCCCAGGTCATCCCTGAACAAGCTCAGAACCCTGTTTGCTCTTTTTCCTCCAACCCCGCCCAAAGAAGAAAACTCTGGCCTGACGTCATCTCTACCTATTTCCGGGTTTCCGCGACCCACCCACGAGTGCTCACCCAGGGGCCCGGCTTTTTTAAACTTTATATGAGCATAATCCCAGCTCATAGGTCATCACTGCCTATCCCAAACCCATAAAAACCCCCTGTTTAGCCCAGATGCAAGACTTCCCTGACCTCTGCCTATGGTCGCAGTGAACTCGCTCCAGAGCTTCCTCTCCATAAACCTTCCCTTGTACTTCCTGTTTGGCTTCAGTAGATTCATTTTGTCTGCAGAGAACCCTATCAGAAGCCTCAATCCTGAGGCGTAAGAGTGGAAGAGGAAATGATGTCACGAGAAGCCAGTGAGAGAAGCTGCCAGGAAGTGAGACAGTCTGCCACCAGGATCCCAGTGATTCCTTTGCTCTCCCTTTGCTGGCCTCAACTGGAACCAGAGGGCAACTGAGACGATGAGGCAGCCTCAGGGGTACAGGGCAGTGAGGCACCGCATATCGAATATGTCGAGAGGCGGAGGTAAGCACAGAATGCGTAGAGCCACGGTTGTCTCAGGCGCTGTTAGAATGGCAGGTGCAACACCAGCATGATCTCCAGCAAGAGAGGCTGAGGGTATAACATGGGTGACAGAAAAGTACAGTCCCTGGGGGCCATGTTAAATCGGAAGGAAAGAACCAAGTCCGAAAGACAGTCCTCTGACCTCCACATGCACACCGTGGCAGTTTACATACATCAGCAATAATAAATTTAATTTTGATATTTTATGTGTATAAATCCTTCTCTGCATATGTGTGTGTATACCATGCACATGCCTGGTGTCTGAAGAGGCCGGAAGAGGGTATCAGTTCCCTGGAACTAGAATTATAGACAGTCATAAGCTGCTATGTGTGTGCCGAGAACCAAACTCCACCCTCTGGAAGAGCAACCAGCGCTGTTAGCCGCAGAGCTGTCCCTCTAGCCCCAGTCAATACATTTGTTTAAACGCCCTTCAAATGGTTGCGTTCTCTACAAGACCCTCTTGCAGTGGACCTGAGTTTGATTCTCAGCACCCACATGGCCATGTGGGTAGATGGAAGGCGTACTGTAGCAACAGGAAGCCGACGGTTCACATCTTGAACCACAAGCATAAAGTGGAGAGAGGAGGGCCCTTTGCAAACCCGCGTGAGGCTTTGAACCCTCAAAGCCCGCCCCCAGTGACGTACTTCCTCCAGCGAGGCCACGCCTCCCTAGCCTCCCCAAAGAGCGCCACCAACCGGGACCAAGTATTCAAAAGACTGAAACCCAGGCTAATATTTATTGTTATAATCACCATATTGAGCATAATTATTGTGGAGTACGAATATGTCAACAGACTCATACACAGCCCAGAAACTTGCAGACAAGCGATCAGAAGGTTCCCGGGTAGTCATGTCTTCCTAACTCTACAGAACATCCACAAGGGCAAAGGTGTCCCCATTTTGGGACAAAGACGCCAATGTTAGATTTGAATATAAGTGAACTCATGGTACTGTTGGCCTTGTTAAAATTAGGAGGACATAGGCCCTAGCGGACAGCTACAACTGTTGTTTGGCTAAGTGGACATGATGTGCCTGTCAAATTGCCTTCTGAATGATCATGTTTATGCTTATCAGAGAGTGCTGCTGCCGTCAGTCGGGGTCTGAGGGGCTTTCCTCCCATAGCAGCTACTGCCAGCTCTCAACTGGTGAATGCTCGGCCTTAACTGTGTCTCAGTACCACCGTGTCCAAGGCTTACAGAAAGTCGAGGGAGACCAGAGAAAGAATGTAAGCGCCGGATGAAGGTGGAGAGTCCGGAAACTCTTCCAAGCATGGAACGGTCAGAGCGCCGAGGAACGCACAGCAGTTGCTACTCATGTAACAACTCTGGTAGCAACAAGATTGAGTCCATCTTTCTGTGTGGGATGCTGAATGGGGGAGGAGTCATGCAGCCCCGCCTCCTAGGCAGTTAACAGTCGCTGGGGAGGTGAGAGACCTTTTTTTCCTCAGTGTGGCTAAGTGGTCCCTGCTCCCCTGAAGAATCCCTCACTTGTGCTCCTGAAAGCAACCCTGGTTAAATTCCCTGGGTCACCCAAGACAATCTCAACGTAGATGGGAGGTGGGGACGATGGCTAATTGAGAAAGAGAAGGGATCGGTGGGAGAAGGAAGGGGTGGAGGGTAAGGAGGATGAATAGAACCGAAGTGAGGTGTCTACATGTATGAAAAGGGCATAGCAAAGCCCACCCATATACATCACCGTGTGCTGATGAGAAAACTACAAATAATAACAAAAAAAACATGTTTGGGGCTAGAGAGATGGCTCAGTGGTTAAGAACATGGGCTGTTCTTTCAGAGGATCCGGGTTCAATTCCCAGCACCCACATGGCAGCTCACTCCCGTGGGCAACTCCAGTCCCAGTACTTTTGACACCCTCACACAGACATACATACAGGCAAAACAGCAACAAACAAAATAAAGATTACACACACACACACACACACACACACACACACACACACGGCTTATAAAAACAATATAGATGAATAGATGTTGGGGTGGGTATACAAAAACAATACAGATGAACTCAACATGAATTTTCACTCTCTCCTTTAGAAGTTAGAGTGAGAGGTAGCGTGACTATTTTTATAGATACATTTTTTAGCATGCCAAAAATCACTTACTTACAAAGTTAAATTGCTCTGGTATTCCCCAAATACTGGATGTCAATTTTGTGCCAGAGGCTGTTCTAGAAGCTGGGATTTCAGGAAGACAAAAGACAGTGCAGTTCACTGCTCCTTGTGGTAGGAGACATTAGATTCCAAATATTCAAACTGACCTGTGAGGTAGTTCAGGTGAAGGCGCTGCTGCCAGGCCTGACACCCTAAGTTCTGTCCCAGCACCCCACGAGGTGGAACTGAAGAGAACTGACTCCTGCAAGTTGTCCACTGACTTCCATTTGCACAGACTAGCAGACAAATATCCCGTGTGTGTGTGTGTGTGTGTGTGTGTGTGTGTGTGTGTGTGTGTGTGTATGTCTACATAGGTGTGTATGAATGTATTGTGTATATATGTGTAGGTGTCTATATGTTATGTGTATATATGTGTGTATGTCTGTGTCCACATGTGTATGTGTATATGTGTATATATGTGTATGTGTGAATGTCTGTGTCCATATATGTGTATGTGTATTGTGTATTTATGTGTGTATGTCTATGTATATGTGCATGTGTATGTATGTGTCTATAATGTGTGTATGTGTCTATATATGTGTATATATGTATGTGTATATGTGTGTATGTCTACATATGTGTATGAATGTGTCTATATGTGTATGTGTATATATGTATGTATGTGTGTATGTCTGTGTCCATATGTGTATGTGTATTGTGTATTTATGTGTGTATGTATGTGTGTATGTTTATGTATGTGTGCATGTGTACGTATATATATGTATGTGTCTATAATGTGTGTATGTGTCTATATATGTGTATATATGTATGTGTGTATGTGCGTATATGTGTATTATGTGTGTTTGTGTGTATGTGTATATATATCTATATGTATGTGTATGTGTATGTGTGTGTTATATATAAAATACACAAATAAATGACCTTGGAATTTGAGTGCAGCGGCAAATGCTACACTGAAAACACACAGGCAGTAAAGAGCAGTGGCTGAGGCTCCAGTCCCAGAGACCAACAACTGACTTACACATCAGCTCTGCTATTTCCTCATGATTGGGAGCAAATTAAAAACCTCCCTGCCCCAATTTCCTGCTCCATAAAGATAAGAAGCAGGATGAGCTGTGAGCACTGGTGGACGGAGGGAGCAGAGTAAGGAGGCTCGCACAGTGAAGCTCAGTCTGGTGGACGGAGGGAGCAGAGTAAGGAGGCGGAGGGAGCAGAGTAAGGAGGCTCGCACAGTGAAGCTTGGACCTGCAGTGGTCCAGGTGGCCTTCCTGGCCTGCGGTGATCTGGTAAAAGAAACAGCAAGCATGAAGGCCTTAATGAGGGACCAAGCCTCAGCTTACAGAACCAAAGGCCAGGGAGGCTGCTGATGGAGGGAGGAAGGAGGAGAAGGAAGGGGGAAGAGGAGGAGGAGGAAGACAGAGGAGGAAGCAGGAAGAGGAGGGAAGAGGAGAAGGGAGGAAGAGAAAGGAGAAGACTGCTCATGGGCTTTGAAGGTCGTCATCATTGCCTCTGACTAAAACAAAAGGATGGCCTGGTTTTGTGAAATAGATAGTCACGGCCTTAACCATTCAAAGAAATGAACGAAGAAGATCCGGCCAGCTTTTGCAGCAAGGAGCGGAAACTAAAGGGGGAACAGAGTAGAAACTGGCAGAATTGCAGGGTAACTCTGGTTCCACTGAGATGCCGGTGACTTGATTCACGGTGGTAAAACAGAGATGAGAAAGAATGGGTCCATGAGCCAGGGCTGGTGAGTGAACACTGGCTCTCCGCTTGGTTTGACCCATAGGCCCTACCGACTGGAACACATCCACTCCCGGGCAAGCATCCACTGCCTACTGCTAGTTTTACATGGCTGTGGCTTTGACTGTGGCTGTGCCACAGAGACCACGGGAGCTGCTAAGTCCTTAGTTCAATCCCTAGCACCCCATGAAACGGGTTGGTTGTGTGTGCCTATAACCCCATTGCACTTGAAGTAGAGGCAAGAGGATCACAAGTTCAAGGTCATCCTTGGCTACACAGTAAGTTTGTGGCCAGCCTGGACTCCATGAGACCCTAGCTCCAAAAAGAAAACTACAACTTGGTAGATTTTGAGGTAGGACTCTGAGGCCATTCCCAAATGTTCTATTCTTTGTGCTGGGAAGTGAAGCTGGGGTGGAAAGGGGCAAGAGAACAAGCCAAAGTCAGACCTAAGTGTTCCCTGCAGCAGCTAGCACACCACCAGTCCACGTGCATACACAGCCAACAAAAATGGAGGACAGAGGACGGGGGTGGGGGGGCAGACATGCAGGCTCCTTCACCAGAGAGATGCTTGCCTAGCTGTTAGTGGAAGGTAATCTCTCAGGTACCTGCAAACAGCCAAGTCAATCACCAGCCCCTTCTACAAATGCCACCTCCAGCAGACACAGCTGATAAATGCCGCCACAAAGATAAGATGTCAGGACAGCAAGCATTGATCTCATCGGCATCTCCCACCGAGAGTAAACACCAAGCATCTGAATCCTACTGGGCACTTGTGTAGAATCCAGCTTCTGTGCAACCCAGCATAGCTTTCACTGACACGGTCTATCCTCTGCTTCCTCAAAACACACACACACACACACACACACACACACACACACACACACACACACACACAGACACACACACACACACTCACACCCTTTCCTTTTTCCCCTTCCTTCTTGCTTCTTTTAGCCACAGTTAAAATGCTGCTCTCCGCTTCAAGTGAGCCTGTCTCTCTCCCTTACTATCTCCCGTCTGAGCATGAACAAGGTGTGAATGGCTGCCGTTCCCTCCAACAGAAGGGGTGGGAGCACAAAGCTCACAGGTTCCACTTTCAGGTTTATGTATTGTACTGGCTGGTTGTGTGTGTCAACTCCACACAGGCTGGAGTTATCACAGAGAAAGGAGCCTCCCGTCAGGAAATGCCTCCATGAGACCCAGCTGTAAGGCATTTTCTCAATTAGTGATCAAGGGGGGAGGACCCAGCCCATTGTGGGTGGTGCCGTCCCTGGGCTGGTGGTCTTGGGTTCTATAAGAGAGCAGGCTGAGCAAGCCAGGGGGAGCAAGCCAGTAAGTAACATCCCTCCATGGCCTCTGCATCAGCTCCTGCTTCCTGCCCTGCTTGAGTTCCAGTCCTGACTTCCTTTGATGATGAACAGCAATGTGGAAGTGTAAGCTGAATAAACCCTTTCCTCCCCAACTTGCTTCTTGGTCATGGTGTTTGTGCAGGCATAGAAACCCTAAGACATGGAGAAACCCTAAGACATGTATACCTGTGGAACATGGCCAACTCCCATCCAAGAGGAGTTTGGGATGGGTTGGAGCCGGATCGGGATGAGATCACTCTCTAGCAAACATCTTCCTGCATGCCTTTCCCTGTGCACCCTTTATGTAGACGCCATGGCATTATATGACCTAAATGCATGTCATATTCCCAAAGCATCAGCTGGGTCATTTTGAATGAGAGCCACAGTTCATGGGACCATTTCCCAGGCACCTGGTCACAGACTGCCCCAAGAAGGAGGACATGGTATCTGTGAAAAATCTGTTTAAAAAAAAAAAACTGTATTCATTTGCTTCCTGTGACTGTGACAAAATACCTGAGGCAAACAACTTATAAAGAGAAAAGGGCTACTTTTTATCCAGTTTGAGTGATTGGTTGAACCCATTGCTGTGGGCCTGAAGTGAGGCAGCACATCACAGTGGGAGCACATCACAGTGAGAGCACATCACAGTGGGAGCACAGCACTGGGAACACATCATAGTGGGAGCACAGCACAGTGGGAGCACATCACGATGGGAGCACAGCACGGTGGGAGCACAGCACGGTGGGAGCACAGCACAGTGGGAGCACAGCACAGTGGGAGCACAGCACAGTGGGAGCACAGCACAGTGGGAGCACAGCACGGTGGGAGCACATCACAATGGGAGCACAGCACAGTAGGAGCACAGCACGGTGGGAGCACGGTAGGAGCACATCACGGTGGGAGCACAGCACGGTGGGAGCACAGCACGGTGGGAGCACAGCACGGTGGGAGCACATCACAATGGGAGCACAGCACAGTGGGAGCACAGCACAGTGAGAGCATGTAACAGAAAAGGGCACTCGCTTCATGGCCAGAAAAGCAAAGAGCAAGCAAGGAGGGGGCAGAGATCACATGCTCTCGATGACCTAAGAGCTCATATTAGACCCCATATCCCAGAAGTACCACCCTAGGGACAAAATCTCTTGCCTTGGGGGACCCGAGGGGGACATTCAATGTCCAAAGTACAGCAAGATTCTTCTCCTTTAAGGATCATTCTGGTTAGTTTTCCATATGTCCGTTACAAAGGAAGAAGGGTGAGGACCGGAGAATTGGCTCAGCAATTTTGAGCACAGGCTGCTCTCTCAGGACCCCTGGATTCTGTTCCCAGCATCCTACGGTGGCTCCCAATCCTCTGTATGCAACACTTGGAGGTTCTGGTGCCCTCTTCTGGCCTCCATGGGCACTGCATGCGTATGGTGCACAGACATACATGCAGACAGAACACCCACATGCATAAAATAAAAATAGGTTGTTTTTTTATAAGGAAGAGCCAAAGAAGGTGGCACATGCCTATGACGTCAAGCTTTCAAGTGGCTGAGGCAAGAGGTCAACTTAGAGCTATACAGAGAAACCTTGTCCCCCTCCTACACAGACCCAAACAACAAAAACAGAAACACAAGCATGACTTCTCATACCCACAACCCTAGCGCTCTGGAGGCTAAAACAGGAATATTGCAATGGGTTTCGGACCAGCCTGGGCTACATGCTGAGCTCCAGGCCAGCCTGAGGGGAGATGTGAAACAAGCTAAGCCTTTCCCTTCAGTGTCCTCAGTGAGACAAGGGTACACATGGACAGGCCTAGAGAAAAACACGATATGTCCCAGCTTGGAGAGGCAGCCCTCCCTCTAATGTCCTGATACTTGCCCAGCGAACATGGCTACGCCGTGCTCCCCAATCTGTCAGTACAACGGCAGTGATCTCAGCTCAGGCAGGGTGAAGGGGACAGTGTGGGGACCGTGTGAACGTTGGTCAGCTGGGTCATCTTGACGTTCTGGAATCTTTAAAGCTAATCGGGAGACTTGAGTAAAAGATAAGGGCTTCTAGAGTCGAGCTGACCGACAAGGCTCTGAAGACAAGAGTCCCTGTTTGCTTTTCTGTTGCTCAGATCAAACATTCTGACCAAAAACAACTTGGGGGACTATTTCATCTTACGGAGAGAGAATCTCTTGTTGTCTGTAGGGAAGCATTACCTGCCAATAAAAGGCCGATGGCCTATTAGCTGAGGCAGGAATAGGAGGTGGGAGTTCAGGTCAGAAGAGAGGAACTCTGGGATAGAGTCAGGTTTGGGAAGAGATTTGCCCCAAACTCTGAGGAGACAGACACTTGAAACTGAGGAGAGGTGACCATGTGGCACTCATAGAATAGAATAAAGGGGTTAATTAGTTACCATCTATTTGAGGAACAAGCCCAAGCTTGTGGCCTAGGTATCTATTCATAAGTAATAAGTGTCAGAGTCATTATTTCGGGATCTGGGGTGTAGTGCCATATTGGATTTGGGCCTGGCCACTTTGTAACCGTATGGCCACAAAGTCATGGGATTGTTGGATAGAGGCCTCTCCCATGTATTTACGGCACAGGAAGAAAAGACCAAGTAGTAAACACCCGTGTCTCCACTGCATGACCTCTGCTGAGCCCGGCTGATGCCTGTGGAACCGACACACCTGGACCACACCTGGGCGGTGGTCAATTTACTTCTGCCTTTTACTTCCTCAGCCTTTATCCTTGAGATTTAGGCTGGTCTTCTCGGATTTCTCCCTAATTAATTCAGGTCTCGTAGTCGGTCTTTTGTTACCGAAGTCACTAGCCAGGTAGTCACGAGCCAGGGTCTCCCACTGTGCTTCCCAGTTATTTTCTACCTGGAGACTTGGGTATATAAGTGGTGAATAAAGCTACAGGAGTCTCTCACTATTCCTCCTCACTCTCACTCTTCCTTCCGCTCTCCATTTTCTCACTCTTCCTTCTGCTCTTCCACTCTCTCTCTCTCTTCCTCTCTTCCTCTCCTGGCTTGACACGATAACCTGTGTGTGTGTATGTGTGTTTCTTTCATCCCGTAGGCTTTCGCCCGATTCTCGGAACCAGGTCGGTGCAGGCGCCGACACTGGGGCACGAGTGGGAAAGCCTGTAGTTACAATCTCTCACTTCCGGATCACAGCCCGTCACTGAGGGAATTCAGGTCAGGAACACAAGGCAGGAACCTGGTGCGGAGACCATGGAAGTAAGTTCCTTACTGGCTTGCTTACCTTTCTTATAGCACCCAAGCCCATCTGCCTACGAGTGGCGTTACTCAGAGGCCTGGACCCTCGTACAACAATTAGCAATCTTAAAAAGTGCCTCAGACACGCCCATAAGCCAATCCAAGCAAGGCAGTTTATTGGTCCGGCTGACAGCCGACACTGTGACAGCAGGTTTGGCCATCGAGCAGCTTGATGACCTCAGCTAGGTTACTCGGTCCTATGGGACCTTAACCATCTGTGGTACCCCCTCTGCATGGGGTCCTTGTGAGAACCAGAGAGGATAGATCCCAAAGGGCCTCTGATGCTCTAAATGGCAGCTAGGGCTACGGAGGAATGCCTATTAGATTTCAAGGGCTACAACTTAAAGGTTTAAACTAGAAGGGGGAAGACTGATCCTACAAGTCAGACTGAAAGGACTGGAGAGATGGCCCAGCGAGCGGTTGAGAGTGCTAGCTGCTCTTACGGACCGGACGACTGGAATTTGGTCTCCCGCTCAGTCTCCAGTCTCCCGAGACTTCAGCTCCAGGGGATCTGAACCCTCTTCTGATCTCTGTAGGCACTGCATAAACATGCCCAGACACACAAACACACACACTCATTAATAATAATAGTACAATAGTAATTAATGATAACAATAATAAATTAAAATCAAAGCCTCATTCGGCACATACCTACATCTGGTCATAAACTGAAACTAAACTACGGCACTACCCCTGAGCTTCCTACTAGCTTACGCACACAATCTCTATCCCCAACATCCTGGCACAGTGCCTGCTCTAGCTGCTTGGGCTGAGCTCTTGGCCCTGTTGCTGGTTTGGATAGTTCTGGCTGATAGGCAGACAGCGTCAGGAAAGGAGGGGGCTGCTCTCTCCTTGATGCAGGGGTAAAGCCTATAGGCTTAGCGAGCAGGGCCAAGGTCACACCTCCTGCGGGCCTGAGGAGCTTTCCCAGGAGAAAACACCTGGAAACGGCCCTGAGCAGCAGTTCCTTCTGCAGGAAGAGAAGCAACAGTGGCGTCTTCGGGCAAGTCTGATGAACCCAGCCAAGGAAACAGTGCGAAAGAAACGGAAAGCAAACGCTGGTCTCAAAACACATCGGGCAGTGGGGCTTTTGCCAAAGCGAGCACACAGGAAGCTCCTGGTCCCACACAAACTGATCTGTAGCCTGTCATGTTCTCCGCGGTATAGGAAAGGCGCTAGCTAACTCTTGTGGCGCTGGAAGCTTGAGGCACAAGTGTTAGGCACCCAGGGCAAGCTATAGACCACGGTTCTGATTTTCAGAGAAAATGGATGCATCAGTAAGACATCAGGCAGCTTCGCGGAGTTGCTGGGCAGGATGCACAACTAAGCTGAGGAGACAGGAGCAAAGGCAGGGAGAGCACTCCCAAACCAAAGTGATCCAACCTGTAGTCACCAGCGCTAGCCCTTGAAACTACAGCTGCAGCCACTGTCCCTGCCACTCTGCACAGTAGATGTTGTGGGTGATGCCTAGCCTCTACTAGGAAGGATAAAATCCCTGCACCAGGGCATCGCTGCCTCCAACGGCCCAGGCAGGTCTTGGGGACCAGTCCTAGGTCCCAGGCTGGCACAGTAGGTGCAAGAAGTCTTGGGCAAAGTTCCTGCCAGACAAGAGAAGCGCTTTCCAAACACAGAAGACAAATTCTCAGACTCAGAAGCAAAACAACCAACAGAGCGCCAGCAAAGGGAGACGATAGAAAAGACTGCATCTTACAGCTGCGCCACCAGGGGGCGCGCCGAACGGGGAAACTCTGACACTTAGGCAGTATCTAGAGCCTCGTGGCTTATGAGTTCTGAGATAACCCCTTTCCCCGAGGTAAATAAAATTCCCTGGGCTTTTGTTGCGCAAAGAGCAGGAACTCTTGTTTCTAGAATGTCGTAAGTAAAACCCTTATTTAGATATCAATCTATTGCTGTGACATTTGCCTCAAAGTAGTGACAGTGGTGAATGGATGAGAAAATCCAGAGGTTGTGTGTGGTACACGCAATACTGTTTTGTCTGTGTTAACGTAGGTATGAATTCTTCAACAGCAAACTTTTCAAAAAACGAAGGGTCCTGAACGGACTTGTTAACAGCAAGCCAGGATGCTCAGGTTTTCTTACTGGGTCAGTCTTAGGATGTCCAAACCTCTGGCGTCATGGACTCCCCATCAGACTCCAGTCCAGGAGGGCTGTAATAGGGAAACTCATGTTATGACTACTAAATAGTATTTAAATAAAATAGAAGACCCAGGCAGCTAAGCCTTGGGACCACAACCGTCACTCAGCTCTCCAGCTGGCGAGTCCAGATGGTCAGGAAAGAGTCCTGAGACCCAGGCCTGGTTGATGTGATGGCCTATCGAGGGCAGAAGGGCACGTAAGACCGACGACAACACGACCATAGGTGCATCTTTACCATAATGAACCCCCCCACACACACTCTATGAAGCTCTTCTCTCCCCAGGAAAGGGTTTGGGTGCGACATAAGGGGCTCTGGGTCATTTGTTTGACCATCAAGTACCAGTTCGGCTCTGCAACCGTAACTACTTCACTTCTCCAAGGAAACAAGTGCTCAGGGTAGGCGAGATGGCACAGCAGGCAAAGGCAATTGCCACCAAATGCGACAAAATCCCATCTAAATATTCTATACTGAGACCCACGTGAAAGGAGTGAGCCTCCAGCAACTTGTGACCTCCGTGCGCGTCTGTTTCTGTGACACGCGCGCGCGCGCACACACCCTACACTGGCTGAGACTGGGGAGGAGGGAAGGAAGGAGCAGAGGGAAGGGAAGAGAGAGGAAGGGAGGTCGTAATAGTACAAAAAAAAACAAACAAAAAACAAAAACAAAAAAAACAGAAAACAAAAAAACCAAGCTCTCAAGAGCAGCTCTGCCACCGAGGATCAGTCCCTGGGACCACCGAGGCTCCCGACCTGGCGGAAGTACTTCCTCCCCCATCCATGATGGCGGGAGGGCGGGGCGGGGCTGGCAGGCGGAAGCGGCCGGCGGATCCCTGGCTTAGCACCATGGCGGCGGCTACCGCCTCCTCCGCGCTGAAGCGGCTGGATTTGCGCGATCCCAACGCACTCTTTGAGACTCATGGAGCGGAGGAAATCCGCGGGCTGGAGCGCCAGGTTCGAGCCGAGATCGAGCACAAGAAGGAGGAGCTGCGGCAGATGGTGGGCGAGCGGTACCGCGACCTAATCGAGGCGGCGGACACCATCGGCCAGATGCGCCGCTGCGCGGAGGGGCTGGTGGACGCCGTGCAGGCCACCGATCAATACTGTGCCCGCCTCCGCCAGTCTGGCTCCGCGGCGCCCCGGGTCCCACGGGCCCCGCAGGTCAGTCCGGGATCCGAACCCGCCACGTCCCACCGCCCCCCGCTGCCCGGCGGACCCCACCCCTCACCTTCCGCCGGAGGAGCCCGCCCCTCACGCCGCTGTGTGCTTCTGGGAGGTGTCTGCGGCCCTTCCTCGGGACGCTGGTCCGCTGCCGAAAAGTCAGCCGGCCTTTTGCTCCAGGATCCTTCCCGGATTTCCGGACGATTCCCTCGCCTCCTGTGGGTTCCCTGCGCTCTCCTTCCCTTTCAACTGAAAACGCCAGGGGTCTCTCGACAGTCACTCACACCTTCCTGTCAAAGTCATTCATTCTTCACCCAACCCTGCTCCCGAGCCTGGAGAATTGGGGGAGGGTAGCCTCAGCCGTCAGGCCCTCCCCCCTTTTAATAGGTGAACAGTTTCATTTTAGGCAAGGAAGGCTGGTTTAGAATATTCAGGCCATCCTGACGCCCTTCCCTGAAAGATTAAAGACCAGATGCAGAACGATGAGGGGGGAAGCTCATCCTAACGTGGGGTGTTGTCCTAGGGATGAGCAGAGGGCGCAGGAGGGTGAATAGTTTTAACCTAGAAGAACTTACTGTAACAGCAGAAGAAATTGCAAAAGCACACTAACTAACCCTCATGTGGCACTAGCTTTCTCTTGCTCCCTGAGTGTCAAAAAACCCAAGCAAAAGGACTAGGGCAGTATAATGAAAATGGCCGAAGAAGGTTGGAACTATATCGGCCTAATCTATACATTAAGTACAGTTCCCTTCTCAAACGGACAGACTTAGCTGGCTAACTTTCAGCTGTGTAGGCCTGGTTTTAGAAATGTATTGATTTTCATAGTTATGGCTGATGCATTTCTGAGGGAACGCCCTCTCCGTTCAAATCATAAACAGGAGCCTCCCAATCTTTTCTTGACGTTTGCATTCTAATTAAATAAATCCATGGGAAGTTGAATTTTAATATGAATAATTTAGAATGGCAGCAGAAGGGCTGGAGAGGTGGCTCAGTGGTTAAGGGCACTGACTACTCTTCCAGAGGTCCTGAGTTCAAATCCCAGCAACCACACGGTGGCTCACAACCATCTGTAATGAGATCTGATGCTCTCCTCTGGTGTGTCTAAAGGCAGTGACTGTGTACTCATATATAATAAATAGATCTTTTTAAAAAAGTCTAGTCTGAGGTTAAACTTTAGAAAGATTGGCAGTAGAAAATAGTTTAGCATAAAGCTGATTAATCACCAAAATAATTATGTCCATTTAATATAATAGTTCTGAAGGAAGAAGCACGTTAGGTGGGGCTCTTCCTCAATGGGAACAACTATGTGGAACATTGACGTCTCTGGCCAGCTATGCTGCTGGAACAAAATACTTAGCACTGGATGGTTCATAAAGAATAGATATTCATTTTCCCGCAGTCATAGGCTTGGGAAGTCCGAGATCAAACAGCATCTGATGTCTGATGAGGACCTGCTTGCCTCACGTAGATGGGGAAAGAGCATGAAAGAGCCTAAGCTAGTCCCCCTCCCTTACCTGCACCCTACACCCCACTAATGGAGACGGAATCGATGTCAAAGGGCAGATGAGAGGCCTAAAGACTCAGCCAGATGAAGATCTGGTGCAGGGGTGGTAAAGAAAGGTCATCAAGAAATCTGTGGTGACCTTGAAGAGAAAGGAGAGGGATGAGGAAGCTTGTATGAAGGCTCCCTCCCACTGGATGACCAGATGGTGAGATGCCCCTCCCACTGGATGACCAGATGGTGAGATGCCCCTCCCACCCACCGATAACCAGCCGGCGAGATGCTGGCCCGTGTCAGACCTCAGTGCCCTGCAGGCTGAGTAGTGTAGCTTAATTGAAACTTGAGAGTTTGGTGGGGTTTTTTTGTTTGTTTGTGTTTGTTGTGTTTTGTTTTTTAAGACACGGAGCTAGACTCCGTGTAGTCTAGCTGGTCTAGAACTCGCTATGTTGACCAGGCTGGCTTCTAACTCACAAGAGAGCCACCAGCCTCTACCTCCTGAGGGCTGAGATTAAAAGTGTGTGCTACCACCCATGGCAAAGCTTCAGATCTTAAACCGCATCTCCCCAACTGTGTAAACGGAGCTATGCTTTCTGTTCGTTTGCTCTCATGACGGTCTTCTGCCCTGCAGCCACATCCCCCGTCCGAGAAGTTCTACAGCATGGCCGCCCAGATTAAGCTGCTGCTGGAGATTCCAGAGAAGATCTGGAGCTGCATGGAAGCCTCTCAGCACCTCCAGGCCACACAGCTCTACCTGCTGTGCTGCCACCTGCATAGCCTGCTGCAGCTGGACTCCTCTAGCTCCAGATATAGCCCCATCCTCTCGAGATTTCCCATACTCGTCCGCCAGGTGGCAGCAGCCAGCCACTTCCGGTAAGTTTGGTAGCCCGGGAGCTCACTGACCCCCTACAGTAGCCCAGGGTTCTGCCTGTCTTTTCTTTTCTTTTCTTTTTTTTTTTTTTTTAAAAGATCTGTTTATTTATTTTATGAGTACACTGTCACTGTCTTCAACACACAAAGAGAGGATCCCATTACAGATGGTTGTGAGCCACCATGTGGTTGCTGGGATTTGAACTCAGAACCTCTGGAAGAGCAGTCAGTGCTCTTAACTGCTGAGCTATCTGTCCAGCCCCTCTGCCTGTCTTTTCTCATACACTGAGGCACTTCACCTCAAATGTTAGCTACTCCCTGCTGATCTTTGTCTTTCTAGGTCAACTATTTTGCACGAAAGCAAGATGCTGCTCAAATGCCAGGCTGTGTCGGACCAGGCTGTGGCCGAGGCTCTCTGCTCCATAATGCTCTTGGAGGAGAGCTCTCCCCGGCAAGCCCTCACAGACTTCCTGTTGGCCAGAAAGGCAACTATTCAGACACTCCTGAACCAACCTCATCACGGTGGGTGTGCTTCGCTCTAAAATGTGATTCTTCAACAGGGAATGGAGCAGCGTGTGCCGAGGGAGCCTGAGGCCCCGTTCAGTGTTCGGCCTTGCTGACGGGAACTGTTTGCAAGAGGGTGTGCCTTCTTCTTACAGGTGCTGGCATCAAGGCCCAGATATGCTCTTTGGTGGAGCTGCTGGCTACCACTCTGAACCAAGCACATGCCCTTTTCTACACGCTGCCAGAAGGTGTGCTACCTGACCCCTCCCTGCCCTGTGGCTTGCTCTTCTCTACCCTGGAGACGGTCACAAGGCAGCATCCCACTGGTGAGCCTGTAACCTTTTCCCTCATTCAACTGATCTGTCATTTCCCAGTTACTGCGACATACTCTGGGGATAAATCGGAACCAGGAAGATTCAGATCCCTGCTTTGCGGCGGACGTCATAGCTTAGTTGTAAAAGGAGGTGCTGAACTTTCAGAGGTACACACAGGTTGCTCTTTGGTGTCAGCCATAGTCATTGCTTAGGAACCCAAAGCCAAGGAGGACTTCCCTAGGAGTTAAACCAAAAGCTGAAGGTTGAGAGGAGTTAGCGAGTGAGGAAGGGAAGAGAGCTCCACGTAAAACGAAGATTAGGAGTCCTGAGATGAGGGTGTTACTGTAACTGAGGAGCTGAAGTGCCAGCAGGTTCGAGGGGGTTCTAGAACAAGGGGAGGATCTAGAGAGAAGAGGACCGCAGCGTGGCCAGGGGTCAGGGAAAGTCAGCTGAATGGGCCGGATGTGGGGGGCTGGACTTTATTCCGAGATCAGGGTATCCTTCCATGTCCTTGCAGGTTTAGCGTCCTCCCTCTGCCACATGTCCCCTGCACCCATACTTCTTTGGAGTAGCATTTTCCCAGCTATAATTAAATGTGTACGTGGCAGTAGTGTCCTGCAGGGCAGAGAGGTGCTGAGAGCTAACAGAAGGCTGTCACCATGGTCCAGGGTCAGACATAGGACGAGGACTTGGGCTAGAAGGGAGCCATAGAGATGAAGCTGAGGGGCCAGTCGATCTCTGTTGAGAGGACTGGACATGAAGGATTGGCTGGGGAGCAGGTGGAAGGGAGGTGTCCACGTTAACTAGAAGAGGAACTGGTCTGGGGATTGGGATGGGTTTACATGGGGCTGAGGAGTGAGCAGGTGTCCCCAGAGACACCCACCTGCAGCATCCCTGCGGGCGGCAGCATTTGTAGCCATAGGGATGGATCAGTGAGCAAAGAGAATGGGACAGACTCCTGTAGTAGAGGATTTGCAGGGTCAGAGGAACCATCAGCAAAGGAGGCAGCCGAAGGTAGAAAGGAAGGGGGTACAGGATCATTACTACCAGGGGCTCATCTTTGAGTAAAATCCCTGTCTTATGCTTTGAGATACACACACACCCCACCGCCCCCATGCTGGGATGTTTTTATTCATCCCTTTTGTGAAAGGTGAGTCCTGAAGGACCTGCCTCGGCATAGAAAACCCTGAGCGGCCTCTAGAGAGTACCTGCCCCGAACGGCACTGCCCAAGGAGCGCTGCTCCAGCCTGTAGGATGACCAGGAGACTCAGCGGGCAGGACAGGTTGCCAGTGGTTGATCCCTTAGGTCTTCGAGTGACCTAGGATGCTAAGGGAAGGGGAATGAATAGCTTACACTTCTCTCTGGCAGCTTAAGCTCTGTCATTAAAATGCCATGACTGGTGGGCACAGGGGCACGCGTCTGTAGACCCAATTACTCAGTTGTCTGAAGCAAGAGGACCACTGGGGCTCTTGGAGACCAACCTAAGCGACATGGCAAGACCCCACACCCACACCCACACCCACACATTCGGGGGGTCGCATGTGCAAGTGCACACACACGGACTCACCCACGTGTACACACAGATGAAGATTGCACAGCACCTCCTCCTCCCTCCCTCCTCCCTCCCTCCCTCCTCCTCCCTCCCCTCCCTCCTCCTCCTCCCTCCCTCCCTCCTCCCTCCCTCCCTCCCCGCCCTCGTTGGCCCTCTTCTCTCCTCCCGGCCAGAACAGCAGAGTGTGGGGAGGCTGTCACGCACAGGGACGGACATCCCCTGTACTTCCTCTATCTAACCCTTGTCCAGTTTGACCCACCTTCTCAAGGGTGGGTGACACAGCTAGGTTTTCAGAAATTCCCTCGTGGGTTTGTAATCCTTAAAATGCCGTTCAGAGCCCAGCCCGGATTCTTCTCACTTGGCTTTTCCCTAGGAAAGGGCATCAGTGCCCTCCAAGGGGAGATGAAGCTGTGCAGCTGGTTCAGACACCTGCCAGCCCCCGTTACGAGTTCCAGCCAGCACTGAACCCCACACACCCCATCAGCCAGGAGTACCTGAAGGGCACGCTGCGGAAGTGGATCGACATGTAAGCAGCCAGAAAGCACCCCGGAGGCCTGACCTGCACCCAGCCTTCTAAGTGACCACACCTGGGAGGCCATAAGCTGCTTCCAAGTCATGGGGTAAAATGTGTCACTCCCTCAGGGTACACAGCTACGTTTGGACCGAGAATCAGGAAGCTATTTTTTTCCCGAGGGCTAGACAAAGAAGGCTCAGCAGTTAAAGAGCATTTGCTCTTCTTCCAGAAGACTTGGGTACAGTTCCCAGAGCCCATACGGGGTGGCTCACATCCACCTACCTGACTCCAACTCCAGGGGGAGCTGTTGCATCTGACCTCTGGGGGCACCTCCATTCGTGTATATTCACCTGCACACGCACACACACACACACACACACACACACACACACACACACACACACACACACTCGCCATAATCTTTTTTCCAAAACAGTTAAGTAGAGGCTTTTCTCGAGTACCTAATACTCTTGAGCTCTTGTTTAATGTGTTGGCTCTAAAGCCGTGCCATGAGGCACTGGAAAGAGTTGGCCCACTGAGAGTACTACAGACTCCCAGCGCCTGTCCAGCTAGAAATGTGCTGACATACTCAGGTCAGAGGTTTCAAATGGAGTCCTAAGAATTTTTCTTAATGATGTGAAAACCACAAACGAAGGCCAGGTGTGCTGACACACTCCTTCAATCCCAGCATTCCAGAAGCAGAGGCAGACAGATCTCTGAGTTTGAGGCCAGCCTGGTCTACATACCAAGTTCCAGACCAGCCAGAAACACATAGCCAACCTTTTAAAAAAAGGAAACAACCCAAAACGTCAGAAATCCAAGGAAAGCGGTCTTGTTACAGGTGCAGTGAAGACATTAAAAATGGGATCGGCAATCTGCTTATGTACGTGAAGAGCATGAAAGGTCTGGCAGGCATCAGAGACGCCATATGGGATTTGCTTACCAACGAGTCTGCCAGCCACAGCTGGGAGGTGGTGTGTCAGCGGCTTCTGGAGAAGCCGCTCTTGTTCTGGGAGGACCTGATGCAGCAGCTCTTCCTGGATCGGTTACAGGTACAGTGGGCATCACTTGGGCCACCTCACACCCAAGCCTGTGTGGCCTTTTGACTGTGTTAAAACCTCCCTTGTTTATTGAACGTTTTCTTTCCCCATTTCTTACCAGATCTAGATTTCCTACAAGTTAAAAGACATAGCAGGCTGCTGTCGGGCCCCCCCTGGGATGCTGTCTCTGCCCTTTGTCACACTGTGTTGACAGTATTGGTTGTTTTTCTCATCACTGTGACCAAATAGCTGACAGAAATAACCTGAGGAACGATGTATTGTTTTAGCTCAGAGTTGTGAGAGTTAAGTGCACGTCACTTGGCTGTTTTGGAGCCTGTGGTGAGACACAACTCGTGATCAGAGCATGTGGTAAAGCCTCTTAGCCTCATGGCAAACAGGGAGCAGATGGGATGGGGGTTGGGGAAGAGGGACAGATCCATATCCTCAGAACACACCCCAGAGTGCTTGCTTTAGTTAAGCCCACTTCAAAAGTTGCTACGACCTCCCTAAGTAGTGCCACCAACTGAGCCGAAGCTGTTAACACCTGAACCTTTGTGGGCGTTTCAGAGTCAGGCTTTAAACAGTCACTGTGAGTGTCGTAGGGAATGTTCTGAGTGCCAGGATAAATGGCCATTTCAACTCATTTGGAGATTTCCATAAAGTGTGATGGCTAAACTTGGCTCTCGTTCTCCACAGACGCTGACCAGAGAAGGCTTTGACTCCATCTCCAGCAGCTCCAAAGAGCTCCTAGTCTCAGCTTTGCAGGAACTGGAGGCCAACAACTCCACATCGAATAAGCATGTCCACTTTGAGCAGAACATGTCTCTCTACCTCTGGTCCGAGAGCCCCAACGACCTGCCTTCTGATGCTGCCTGGGTCAGCGTAGCAAATCGGGCTCAGTTTGCCAACAGTGGCCTCTCCATGAAAGCCCAAGCAATCAGCCCTTGTGTCCAGAACTTCTGTTCGGCCCTGGATTCGAAGCTGAAGGTTAAACTGGACGACCTCCTCGCCTACCTTCCCTCCAGTGACACCCCATTGCTCAAGGACAGCACCCCCACACAGCAGGCAAAGACCTCCGCGTTTGATAGGTATGCAGACGCTGGCACTGTGCAGGACATGCTGCGCACACAGTCCGTGGCCTGCATCAAGTCCGTTGTGGGCTGCATCCAGGCAGAGCTTCGCGCCATTGAAGAAGTCACACAAGACCAAAAGGATGTCCTTCACAGCACCAAGCTGCATGCAGTTCTCTTCATGGCCAGACTCTGCCAGTCCCTGGGAGAACTGTGCCCTCACCTAAAGCAGTGTATTGTGGGAAAGTGTGGGGGTTCCGAAAAGCCTGCAAGGGAGGTGAGGGCTCTGAAAAAGCAGGGAAAGGGGAAAGCTCAAGATGTCCTCCCCGTGCAGGCCCAGTGGCAGGAAGTGAAGGAAGTCCTGCTCCAGCAGAGCGTGATGGCCTACCGGGTCTGGAGCGCAGCACTTGTGAAAGTGAGTCACAGGACTTCTGGGTCTCCCACCAGTCTTGTTGCCCTCAGTGAGGTTTAGAGAGAAGTAATGCTTACTTCATAGCAGCCTCACCATGGGCCAGGCAGCTCGGATGTGAGCTCTTTCCGATCCCTCAGCCCAGATTCCACAGCATGCTTCCCTCTTCCCAAGCTAGACTGGGAACCCTGCTTCTCGCTCTTGAGTCAATACCGCAGTCTTCTGCCAAGGCCTGGGGAACTAACGTGGCTCCTCTCTTTTCCCCATCAGGTTCTCATTTGTGGATTCACCCAATCATTGCTTTTAAGTGATGCTGGTTCAGTCCTGGCCACTGCCACCAATTGGGATGAACTAGAAATTCAAGAGGAGACAGAATCTGGCAGCAGTGTCACATCAAAGATCCGCCTCCCCACGCAGGTGAGTTCTTCCCACTGTCACGGGTACTTGGGCAGCAAGAGGGAGCAAACTGCTGTGGGGAAGCAGAATGGTTTTGGAAAGCCATTTCCATTACGTATATTCTGAGGAACAGCTGAGTGGCCTTCAGGTAAATGCTTAACTGGAGAGAGGTCAGGGTAAATGTCGTTAGTAGGGGACACATGTGGCCTGCTGGATAGTTAATGTGGTGTTCTGATCTTTCAGCCGTCCTGGTACGTACAATCCTTCCTGTTCAGCTTATGCCAGGAAGTTAATCGGGTTGGAGGCCATGCCTTGCCAAAGATCACCCTACAGGAGATGCTGAAGACCTGCATGGCCCAAGTCATCGCCGCCTATGAGCAGCTCACAGAGGAAAACCAGATAAAGGTGGGTATCCAAACAGACCTTTGGCTTGGATTTGGGTGGTTTGTTTAAAGGGTTCAGAATCGTATTGCCCAACCCAGGCCCATAAACATGCCCCGTGTTCTCAGGAGAGGACTCGCCTCTGCAGGCTGACTTTTCTCAAGGTCAAATGGCTCAAGTTCATTTAGGACTGGTGGATGGGGTAAAAGCTTTCACAGTAAAAGGGGCCGAGTTTTGGCCCCAGCACCACCATTTGCTCACGCAGACTCTGAGCAAGTCTTTAACCTCCCTGATCTACTCAGGATCAACTGTAAGGTGAGAGTGAGGGATGGCGGAAGCGATGGCACCAAGAGGTTCCCTTTAGGGTGGGTAGGTCCTAGCCTCTTAGCCTCCACGGCACCTGTGCCTTTGAGCTTTCCCTGTGTTCACTGGGAACATTTAAAGGCAGGGCCAGTCCTAACTCGGGAGAATTCGTTATCTCTTCTGAGCCTCAGAACTCACATACTTCTCTCTCCTTGGTCAAGGCCCTGCCTCTTTGCAAAGGCCACCTTCATCTAGGAGCCTGCCTTTAAGGGTGGAGTCTCTTCCATGCTCAGAGATTTTTTTTTTTTTTGGTTCTTTTTTTTGGAGTTGGGGCCCGAACCCAGGGCCTTGCGCTTCCTAGGCAAGCGCTGTACCACTGAGCCAAATCCCCAACCCCCATGCTCAGAGATTTTAAGACCAGGGTTCTATTTAACACTTTTGAGATGGACCTGGCCTTGTGGGACCAACAGCACCTTCTAAAAATGCACCAAGCTGTGTGCCAAGCAGAGCCTGCAGTGAACCATGTAGGGAATCACTCCTCACCAGCCAGCCTTCACTTGCAGAAAGAAGGGACATTTCCAATGACCCAGAACCGAGCCCTGCAGCTCCTCTATGACCTACGCTACCTCAACATTGTTCTGACCAGCAAGGGGGAGGAGGTGAAGAGCGGCCGGAGCAAGTCCGACTCCAGGTGATCTTCCTACTGGGGCACCCCCAGGGCATTAATGGACAACACCCTACTTAGGAGGGTTTCTCTTGGGACTTTCCAGTTTTACAGTAGTGGGAGAGCAGAACATTCAGAAGCCTGTCCAGGCCAGCAGTAAAGAAACATGATCTTGCACTGTGCTAAACACTAATGCAGCCCTGAGGCCATGGTAAAGGAAAAGAACTCTCTAAGCTGTAGCACCATCTCAGTCCTTTCAGCCGTGTGTGTGTGTGTGTGTGTGTGTGTGTGTGTGTGTGTGTGTGTGTGTGTGTGTGTGTGTGTTGGTGTATGGCCACATCCTAAGCTAAAGACCATCTGAAGTCCCTTTCCGGAGATGTCCCCACATCCTGCACATCGATTGGGTTTCTCTAAAACAGCAAGTCACCGCGTAAGCAGTGGTTAAATAATACCTGGTGAATATATCCCACAGCTAGGTGAAGCCAGCAGAACCTGTCCTGTTCGCTCTCTAAGGACAGTAAGCAGAGGTGGGGTAATCCCCACCTCTGGGTTTCTGTCGTAGTGAATCCTGCCAGGTTGTTTCCTCTCCTGAAGTGTGTGTAGAATAATGTTTCTAACTCTCCTCAGAATTGAGAAGATGGCTGACAGGCTGGAGGCCCTCATTGACCCTTTTGACCTGGATGTTTTCACACCGCATCTCAACAGCAACCTCAATCGCCTGGTGCAGCGAACTTCAGTAAGTTGGGTCACAGCCATGCTCCGTGTAACCAAAGATGAGACCAAAGTGTCTTGGGTTCAGATTTACAAGCATGCTAGAGTCCTCCAAACACAGGAGTGAAAAACAAAAGAATAGCCACTTCACAGAAAAGAATTAGGTAAAATGCCATCAACTGGGACAGCCACATTGGAGATTAGGATTGGTGAAGTTTATTTGCACTGCTTCACACAAAGGAACACATCAGTGCCAATAGGATGGCTCAGTGTGTAAAGGAGGTGCCACCAACTGCCACCAACTTCAGTCCCCGGGACCCAGGTCTGACCTCTAAGTGCGTGTGGATGTGAATGGACCAACACGTGTTCACTCTTCCATGCGCTGTCTGTCTCTGTCTCACAGGCGTGCGTGCGTGCGTGCATGCGTGCGTGCGTACACACACACACACACACACACCACACACATACAGTGAGAGTGAGGGCTGGGCACAGTGGCACATGCCTCTTTCCCAGCTCAGGGAGGCAGAGGCAGGTGGATCTCTAGGAGCTGGAGGCCAGCCTGGTCTATAGAGAATTCCAGGACAACCAGGGCTACACAGGGAAACTGTCTTGAAAATTCAAAAAAGAAAGGGAAAAAAAGTGTGACTTTTAGAAAAGAACTACATGGCTTTGAGATTTATGGAAACAGTGGTTGAAGAGAGCCCACCAGTGGGTGACTCAGTCTGTGATGCTCACACGCCCCCATTTCTTACCTGCAGGTTCTATTTGGGTTGGTGACTGGTACTGAGAATCAGTTCGCCTCCCGGAGCAGCACGTTCAACTCCCAGGAACCCCATAACATACTGCCACTGGCCTCCAGTCAGATCAGGTAAGTAGCTCTGGAGGCTCTGCCGGGCCCGCTGCCTGTTCCCCGCAATGAAATCTTCTTTCGTGTCTTGAGGTTTGGACTCCTTCCACTGAGCATGACAAGCACAAGAAAGGCCAGGGCAACTGGTCGGGGCGTCGAAAGCCAAGCCCAGGTCAGTGCCAAGAGGCTCTCGTGGTTCTCTAACCCCCTCCCCGACCCCCACCAGCTCTTTTCCGAAATAACCACTTAGGCACCATACGTACAGCAATGCACTAAGGCTGCTTTTAATGGCGGCGCAGTAGAGAAGACAGGGGTCACTAGCTTGAGCTCACAGAAAGATACCCATTGACTCGTGCAAACACCTCAAAATAGAAATCTACCCAGAGCCAGACCCCAGGCTGTGAAAACCACACAGCACACGATAGAGATGGCTTCTTGCATTTTGTGGGGTGAAAGAATGACTGTGCCCCAACACTGTGTTCAGAGCGTGGGAAGACCCTTTGTCTTCAGACGGTCTCACCTGTGCCTTTATTTGGGTGGGAGATGGGAAGAAACATGCTTCCTCACACACTGTTTTATTAATACATGTTTTGTTTTAGTAGGACGCCATCCATTAGGCCTGCCGGAGCCCTCCTGGGTATTTCTGGGTTGTTGTGTACATGTGTGCTTGACAGCGACAGCTTCTCTTCTCATAGCACTGTTTGCCTTACTGTTAGAATTCCAGTAAAGTATCCTTTCCCACATTCCTTGCCAACAAACCCAGTAAGATCCTGAGTCCTCAGCAAACATCTGGTTTTAAAATCTGGAAAACAGTCCTGAAAGAAAAAAAACTACTTTCTGAACTCTGGGCTTCATGACAGTAGTTCCCATGTCACGGGGCCGGCCCTTCCATGCTGTGGCCCTCAGAGGAGCAGGCCATGGAAGGCACTGCATGTTCACTCCCCTCCTGGCATGGGCCTCCTTCACACTGCAACTGTGTCACATAGTAACCTGCTCTGGTCCAGTGTGTCCCTGTCAGATCCTCCTCTCTAGAGCCATCCCCACTCCTCAGCGCTGCTGCCTGTGCTGTGTGGCCTCTGAGTGGGGTGCAGTGAAGGGGACAGGGAGGAGGCTATGGGTGCACGCTTAAGGCACTTCCTCTTCTTCTAACGGCAGGTTGGCCCCCCGGCACTCTCCAGAGTAGGTGACCCAACGGCGCATCCTGGCTCTCTATTCAGACAGCTTGCAAGTGAGGAAGACGGCTCACCTGCACCTTCATTGTTCAAGCTCGCCTGGCTCTCTAGTATGACCAAGTAGCATGGAACAACGCCCAGGCTCTAAATAAACCCTACCGCACTGTTTGTCCTAGCGGTGCCTCTGCTCAGGTTTCAAGACCACACCAATCTCTCCAGCTCCAATGATAAGAATGTGGCGGCCCCTGGCAGGCATGAGTTAAACCTCTCTCCCTCCAGCTGTCGGGCAGCTTGCACTTGGTCTGCACTGACCGCTGCCTTGGTCATGGGCACTGCAAGGAGCTAGCAGTTAAGCTGTTAATACACAAGTTCCTAAGACAGTTACTAGGTATTTCTTGACTTTGAGAACTGCACAATGTTCTCTATAGCGTCTAGGCTACAGACCAGAAAAAAATAGATATGGAAGTGATATTCTCCCCGGAAATTCAAATGTAAAACAAAGACCACAACTAGGAAAGGGGCTTAATTTCCATGGTCTTCAGAGTGGGCAACTCTTCTGTTCCAAGGGAGAGCATTTCCACAGACATCTACATACTAAGAGGTAGTATGGCAGTTAACTTCAGTGCAACACTGAGCCAAGCTTCCTACATTTAGGGAGAAACTTACATTTTTTTTTCATGGAAACTAGATATTCTTTACTAGTTTATTGAATTTAAAAAAAGTTAAGATCCCGCATTTTTTAAGAGGCTCTTTTACATACAGTATAGCATCTAAGTGACAGATGTGGAAATCAGTCAGATGAGACTTCCTCATACACTGCCATGACGTGGATCTGATGCCCTCTCTCAAAAGAATCCTATAAAAAATTGCTCCCAAGCCCCTCTGAAATCGCAATAGTGCAGCAAAAACCCAAGTAAACAGCGCCTGCTGACCCGGTACTCAAATATAGACTGAAAGCCAACAGGCAGTTTTTGTGTGTGTGTGCAACTTTTAAAAACAAATCATTAAGTTGAAATATCCAATCTGCACAGTGCTGTCCCTTCACAGAAGGCAAGAAACTGCCGGAGCATCATGTCGGAGGCCGGCCTCGGTGCTGTAGGCTGTGAAAGTGAGCCTCCTTCAGGGTCTGATTGATGTGGAAGTAAGGGCCTTGGCACAGTGCAGACTGCTCGGGCATCGGCTGGGGGGTGCTGGGGCAGGATCCAGGGATGATGTGGCTCAGGCTGCTCTCTGGCCCACTGGCCCTGTCTGGGCTGTTGATGCTGCTGCTGCTGCTGCTGCTGCTGCTCCCACCGCTGTCACTGCTGGAAGACTAGAGGGAAAAGAAAAGACAGGGTCTTACCAGCCAGTCTTCCTGCAGAAGGCTTTACTGGGGCTTAAAATGAGACACCGTGTAAGAGCTGTCTTTGTAATAGCTGAACAAGACTCCACTGTGTCTGTGTCCACGCCTTCATAGCCACTCATCGATTAACAGTACCTAAGATGACTGCATTCCCTCGCTGCTATGAAAACAACAATAAACCAATGTGTTAAGTGTTTCTGTGCAGGACACAAAATCCTTTGAGTACATGCCCAGGATATCTCTGGGCCAAATGGCAAGAAAAATTAACATAAAAATTTTGCCTGAAAATGGATGGATATAGAATTCTGATATGAATATCTATCCCAGACTTCATGTGGACAGTGGGCACAGCTTATGAAAGTAGAAGGGATCGTGAGAAAGGAAAAAGCTTTAAGTGAGATGGACGGAGTAATAGAACATGAGACAGGACAGTGGGAAGGGACTCCTGGGGACGACACATTACAAGGAGGTGGTAAGAGAAAAACAACCCCTCAAAAGTAATCCCGAAATGCTATAAAGAAACGGTTCCTGTACACATTCACAGATGCTGGCTTCACACACAACTACCCTGATGGTAGGCGGTGGTAGGTATAACCAAGCATGAGCTTGGACCCCATATCTTCAATTGCATCTTACTCCTTTACTTCTCTATGTGCTTGAACCATCCATCCCACCAATTCCAGTAATCAAAGGTGGCTCTCAGCAAAAAGACAAGTATGAGCTACTGGTACAGGGGACAGAAAAGGTATGCCCCATCCACAAACTCTAACACAGGTGACTGAAAACCTACATTGAATAATGCCCTATAACCACTCGGTACACAGACTACACTTACGAATCAGGCTGTCAATCTTGCTGCCACCACGTGGATGTGTGCCCAAGTAAGCACCATGTGTCCTCTAATGAGCATGACTTAACATTCACTCGTCTTAAAAGAAGCTACTCAGAAACCTCATCAAAGCAAGGCACGCAGAAATATGTCTGCCCTTTGACACTAGGATTACAGCTGCCTCTCCTTTTTCTGGGAAGGAATTAAAAACTAAGGAAGGGGTGCAACCCTGAGCTGGTTTACAGTTTTGTCTGAAATTTGGCCCTTTGCTATATCCAATATATGTACCCGTTACAAAGGCATTTGCTTTGAAATGTTTACAACTGTGTAAAGTCTACCCACGAGAGAAGAGACTGGAAAGAAAACAGACCAAATAGTTAAAATGGGAAGATTATAGACACTTTTCCCTATCCTCTTCCATTATAAGCACAGATTTATAAAGGCTTCCAGATCTATACTTTCAAAATGACTATTAAGTCCTAGCTCTGTGTACTAACATATATGTAATCAATCGTCTGAAACAGCAAAATGCCTTTGCTCAAAAGCGGCCATTGGTGCACCTGAAACCCACTTGTCCGTAGGTGACTTGAACTGTCTCACACAGGCACATACCTAGGGATCACAGGAAGTGTCTATGCCATTAGAAATAGAAATTAGAAATTCAGAAAAGGATTCTAAGGAAGTCAGGTGGCAGGAATGGCTAGAGTTAATTTTCTTAGGTCTTAAAGCAAAACAAAGTGTACAAAGGCCTTTTCTAAGCTACCTTAACATCCTGGAATGGCTGCCTACACTTTGAGAAGGTCATGAATATTTAGGTAGACCACCACCCTGGATAAGAACCCACCCACAGAGGGCTACTTCCTCTTAGTCTGCTTCCTTTACTGTTTTTTTGTTCCAGGCACTTCCTGAAAATTAAGGCAAGACTAGAATCAGTCTTTAGTCAAATTTGCATGACAAATTATATGTATTTCAAACTGTCATAGCCAAAATGACACTCTTCAGAAAAGATGAAAGTTCATTAACAGGTCAGAGGAGCTCTCCAGCTTTTTAAAAAAGTTATTTAACTCACTGGTCCCACTGGGGTTTCCTGAGCAGCTGTCCCACTGTGTGGCACAGGCTGCCCTGGCATGCGCAACGCTTCTCCCTCATGCCTCCACGGACAGTGATATCCCCCAAAAGTTGTTCTTTACACATACACAATAAGTGTAATAAAACTTCTTTTAAAAGTAGCTTCTTTTCCCCCACACCCAAAGGGGCAGCACATTTGAACTCTGGAGTTTTTAAAGAGAGAACACAAAGCTGGGTGGCTAGGGAAGTGGGGGCAGATCTGTGAGGAGGTGGGAATCAAACCCAACTGCAGAAAATTCTGAAAGAATTAATAGAAATATTTTAGTTTAAAAACAAACTATTATATACATACTATGAAATCAAAAGTCTGGAAGACACAGGTGGCAAAGCATTTAGAATTAGATTTTCTACATTATTTAACTACTTTATTTTCCTTTTTAAAAATTCTTCGGGGTTAGGGATTTAGCTCAGTGGTAGAGCGCTTGCTTAGCAACCACAAGGCCCTGGGTTCGGTCCCCAGCTCTGAAAAAAAAAAAAAAAATCTTTAAAAATTCTTCGCGGGTGCATGCATGCATGCATGCGTGCGTGCATGTGTGCTTATGTGCACAACATTCGTGCAAAGCCAGGAGGCCAGCAGAGGGCATCTGATGCCCTGGGAGTGGAGTTACAGATGGTTTGCAGCTGCCATGTTGGTGCTGGGAACTGACCAGGGCTGAAACAGCAGTAAGCAGCATTCAGTCATCTCTCCAGACCCAGTTATTTTATTTTCTTAAAAGAGTTTACTCAAAAAATAAACTTAGAGGGGGAAAAATAGCCACAGGTAGAGAATGTCACTACAGACAGAGTACGGTCTCTAGTTACTTCCAGCTTCAGGACTGAGACTGAAAGAGCTACTGACCTGCTAATGAGATTTTAGGAAACAGTTTCACCTCCCTAACCACCAAGGACTGGAAGGCTTGCTGGCTGGAATACTCCAGGAGATGCCTCTCATCAAGGTCTTCCACCCTTCAATGTTCCAGAAGAGGAAAGGGGACAAGTGCTGCAAAGCCCCACCTGGAAGCCATCTGTAGCTGCATTGCCGGTCTCTGAGCACAAATACCAAGTCGCCTGTGCTGTCTGCCCCCCCTGCCCTCCCAGCCACAGATGAAAAGCAAGATTCCCTCCCAGTCTGAAAATATGAAATGGGCAAGGACTGACCAAGCTCCTCTCACTGGGTGACGCTAACTTTTGGTACCAAGGCTGCAAGGGTGAACTATCCTTGTTACGCCTGTGTTTGAAAGACACTAAATTGTTACCAAAACTGGTGCCTGCTGTTTGCCAATTACACCCTCAGGAAAGCACTGGCCAGTCTGAAGAGCCCTGGTTTTGAAAACCTGAAGAAAAGGGGTCTCAAATACAGGCAACCACTATATCCTCATAACCGCTGGCAGCACCATGCAGCCAGAAGGGCACTGTCCTTGGTAGAAATTGTGGAGTCCCTTGTGAGCTTCTGATGTATTTGCCAGAACACCAGTTGCTCTCATGCCTGTCTGCTATGTAAACAGACATGTGTGTCCGCTATAAGGCTGTCACCAGAGCTGCTCAGGCACTTGGTAAACATTTACTAAGTGCAGTCGGGAAAATGGTGGTAATGCATCCACAGATAACCAGAGTCTAAGACTATTGCCAGGAGAGAAATGCAGCAGTGCATGCTGGGTAAACATGGGAGAGGATTCTAAGGGTAGTTCTATTAGTCTATAAGCTAAACTTTGAATAGGCAGGAAATAACAAACCAGTATACTCAAAGAACAAATGGAAAAAGTGTCTTGAGGGTGACAAGTTCCCACTGTGGTATGGCTGGACTGTGTCATGGGCCGGTGAACCATAGAACACAGAAAGAGGTCATAGCCAGATACAAGAGCCTCTGAGGCACCAGCAGAGTTCTGAGTATGGGAGTCATGCTCTAGTTAGAATCGTAAGTTAGGATCCCAGGGACCTGCATGTGGTGAAGATGCAGAAAAAAGGTCCACTGAGGTTTCCTCATAAGGCTGAGCGGGAAGCAGACACAGGGACTAGAAATGTTGAAGGTGTATGTCACACCCCAGAGTGAGGCTGCAGAGCTCCGAGGGAGATGGGCACACCCAGCTGACTAAGGACACAGGACAGCAGAAAGGACAGCAGGGATCAGGAAACACTTGCTGAGTATCAACACCACTCTGCTCACTACCTGCAAGTTTTAGCTGAGTCAACAATGAAGCCAAGCAAGGAGAGGAAGGGAATGTTCCTGAAAAAACAACACAGGCTATAGACAAGCAGGGCAGGTGGGGATAGGGAAGGGGAAGAGAAAGCTGCAGATGGGTGAGTTAGGAAAGAGGGGGTGCAGATCAGAAGAGAACCATGTTCAGACCATGAACTGGAAAACCATCAATGGCCCCTGGGAACCTGGCAAGCTGTGACAGGCAGGAAGAAGGCATGATGCAGGAACTGCAAAGCAGAGGAATGAATATACTAAAGAAGGCCATCTTTGTTTTCTCAAATTCCTCACCAGAGATGAAGAACCGCTGTCCCCCTAGGTAGGTTTTACCGGGCTGTGAAGCTAGTTTAAACGATAACGCCTTTACAACCCAGCAGAAACTAAACACCTCTAAATACTGTTTTCCACTCATAAGCTTTAGAAAGCTGCCCAAGCAAGCATATTAATTGTGGAGTTGCTCTGCTTCATAAAATCAAAACTAGGCCAGGCATGGCAGTACATGCCTGTAATCCCAGCATTCTGAAGATAAAAGTAGGAAGATCTGGAGTTTAAGGCTAGCCTGGGCCACCTCAGCTATAAAACTCTCAAGAAACAATTACAGGACAGGGAGACATTAAGCTAAAACAAGGATGGTGCTTCCTCCCCGATGGCTAGCTCGAACACTGTTAAATGGTGCTGCTCAGGCTGCTGAGGGAGAACTCTTGTCAAGTCTTACTGGGCTGTGGCCCCTCCATGCCAGCCAAGAAGCACACACTGCTGCCAATAGCAGTGATGAGGAAATCAACCCCACAGCTGTCTGAGACCTACCCTCAGGGAAGGACTAAACAGGTACCATCCACACCTTCCACTGCTGGAGGCTGGGGAGGTTCTACACCTTGATGGGGAAGCTAAATGGACATGACATGGCCACCTAGCGCCAACCTCCATCATGCTATTACAGACTGGTTCATGGAAATCTGCTGTAGGCAAGTGGCAACGCCTCAAGGATCCCTAAGTCACACACAGGATGCCTATACCACCTCTTCCCTAACATCTTAGAAACTGGGAGGGAAAGAAGAGAGGAGCCAGAGGAAGTACAGTGAGTGAGGTAACATGTTCCGAGTGTGGCAGTGTCTGTGCAGGTTTTTGGTTTTTGTTTTTTTGGTTTTTTTTTTCTTTTTTTCGGAGCTGGGGACCGAACCCAGGGCCTTGCGGTTGCTAGGCAAGCGCTCTACCACTGAGCCAAATCCCCAACTCCAGTCTGTGCAGTTTTGATCTCACAGGAGCAGTGCTTACTGGTGCAAGACCTGGGCAAGCTCCAACGGGCTCAGGAGTAAAGGTACTTTATTGCCATGCCAGACAGCCTGAGTTCAACAGCCAGGACCCATACAGTGTAAAGAGAAAACAAACTTCCATAAGTTGTTCACTGTTCTGTGTAAATAAAGGTAATATTTAAAAGTTAAGCAACCCTAAGTAACCATCGAAAATAGTAAACCAAATAATAAACGAAGACAGAAAAGTAGGGGAAGTTCTGAGTGGGAGGGGAAGAGAAAGGTTGGGATAAAGACCTTATGTGTACATGTGAAAATACCTTATGTGTACATGTGAAAATGCCACATGAAGTCTATTATGTATAATTAACACATGCTAACTAAAATAATCCAAACCAGAATGTGAGTATATTTATCACCTACAACATGCTTTCCCCCTCTATCACAAAAGGGAGGGAGGGAGGGAGGGAGGGAGGGAAGGAGGGAAGCAAGAAAAGAAGGGTATATTATGGTTTTTATTGGTTGGTTGTTTTTGCTTTGTTTTTTTAAGACAGGGTCTGGGCTGGAGAGATGGCTCAGAGGTTAAGAGCACTGGCGGTTCTTCCAGAGGTCCTGAGTTCAATTCCCTGGCACCCCATGGTGCCACCCCATGGTGGCTCACAAGCGTCCTCTAAGGGAATGTGATGCCCTCTTCTGGCCTGCAGATGTATATGCAGCAGAACACTCATACATTAAAGATAGGGTCGTGCTATGCAGCCCTGGCTATCCTGGAGCTCACTATGTAGACCAGGCTGTCCTTAAACTCAGAGATCTGCCTGCCTCTGCCTTCTAAGTGTTGAGATTAATGGTGTGTTACACTATGCCCTGACACTCCATCCATCTAGAAAAAGCATTTTAATCTTTAGGCCTTAGCTTCTCTTTATCCCTATCTCCACATTCACCAATGCTTTCACTTTCTATGAACCTACAAAGAAAACGCCCATGCACAATATGGCGCACTCCTGTAATCCACATCAGAGAGGAAAGGCAGCACCATCAGAAGTCTAAGGGCAGCCGTGGCTATCCCAAGATTCTATCCCCCTACCCCAAAAAGGGTAATTTTCAAAATTCCTTTACCACAGAGTTATAAACAACAGTCCTAGTTCCTCACCCAAGAGCTACTCAAACAGTTCTGGGTTTTGACATGAACCTGCTACCCTACAAAAGATTCAAGATAGAGAAAAAGTGTGAGTTTTAGCTGGCCTGGGGCTCATGCCTGCAACCCCAGCACTTAGGAGGTGGAGGTAGGATCACAAAAAACAAGCTCAAGGGTGGGCTGAGCTACACAGTGAATTCCAGGTCAGCATGGCTGTCTCTGAGACATGTCTGTCTCAGAGATCTGAACTGAAATCCTGTCTTAGAAAAACAAAGCATGACCAAAGAGATGATTCCCACATGGTGGGGAGAGGAAGCTCCCAGTTGGCCTCTGACCTAGACACAGACACACTGAACAGACAATAAATAAATGCAATAGAAATCACCCAATAAATCTAACTTAAAATCAAAACGAGCACTTTAATATTAAAAAGTATGCCCAACCTGGAGCTGGAGAGGTGGCTCAGCAGTTAAAAGCACTGGCTGAGGGGTTGGGGATTTAGCTCAGTGGTAGAGCACTTGCCTAGAAAGCCAAGAGCCTGGGTTTGGTCCCCAGCTCCGAAAAAAAAGGAAAAAAGGAGAAAAAAAGGAAAAAAAAAAAAAAAAAGCACTGGCTGCTGTGGCAGAGAACTGGGGTTTCAATTCCCAGCGCCCACATGGTAGCTCCGGGGAAGCCTACACCCTCTTCTGACCTCTACACCACATGTACACAGACATGTATGCAAGCAAAACACTCCAACATAAAATGAAAGTTAAAGGCATCTTTTAAGGAGATTATGCTAAGCTATGCCAGGGATGTAGCTTAGCACTAGAGCATTGCCAGGCACACGCAAGGCCCTGGGTCCAATCCTACCTGGAAACGAATGACTCAGTGAGTGAGCTAGTGGATAAAGTGACAAATGCTGTACACGATCCCACTGTCGCTCAACAGCCAGCCCTCCTCAGTTATGGCAGTGGGTGCACACTCTTGACCTTGAACATCTGGGCACCCCCACTTGTTATTTTGGGCACCCTTTAGACTCTCACTAACAACACTCTCATGGATCCATGTCAGCATCAGAATTCCTTCCTATTGTGAAGACAAGAGGGCACGGGCTGCTTTATGAAAGCCACTTGTTTCCTCACAGTGATGGCAAACATTGGGGAGGGAGGTACTTTGTACTCGGGAAGGCAGGTTTGCATGGGAGCATCTAGTGCAACACTAATTACACCCAGAGAGCATCGCTCCTCCATGTGTACAGTACAGCTCAAGGCAGCGAGAGCAGCTCCTGTGAAATAAAAGTGCTTTCTTCCTAAGTCTAACACAGGCTTTTACACTTATACCTTGACTGGCCAAGAATTACCACCCCAATGGTTGGTCTCAAACTAAGGGTGACCCTCCTGCCTCAGCCTCTCAAGTGCTGGAATTAGACAAGCCACTCCACCTGCCTAATCTAGTCCGTCTTTACCAGTCTCAGTGCATCCTCTAGGAGAGACAGCTGGAGGCGCTCGAAAGGTAAAAGTACTAGTTACTCTCACAGAGGACCAAGGTCCAGTTCCCTGCATCTCCATGGTGGCTCGAAACCATTCAAACTCCGGTTCCAAGGATTCCAATGCCTTCTTCTGACCTTCCTGGGCACCAGAGACACATGTGATGCACATATACAAAGGCAAAACATGCATATAAAACATTTACATAAAATAAATACACCATTAAAAGGAAGGAAAGAAAGGTTGAGTGAAAAAGAAAACACAGTTGTCTTTATACAGGATTCATATAAAGAAAGATACAAGTTAATAAGTCACTTCCTGTTTTGCTCACTGAGGAGAGAGGCATGCCTGACTTAGGTGCTATTTGGGCTCATTAAGAATGGTTAAAAAAGGAGCTGGAGAGATGGCTCAGCGGTTAAGAGCATTGACTGCTCTTCCAGAGGTCCTGAGTTCAATTCCCAGCAACCACATGGTGGCTCACAAGCATCTGTAATGGGATCTGATGCCCTCTTCTGGTGTGTCTGAAGACAGCTACAGTGTACTCATATAAGATAAAGTAAAAAAATAAAATAAATCTTTAAAAAAAAAAAAAAAAAAAAAGAATGGTTAAAAAACTATTCTTACACTAACAAACTACACCTCAATTTAAAAAGAGGATCAGGGGCTAGGGAAATGGCTCAGTTGGTAAAGTGCCTGCTGTGTGAGCCTGAAGACCCAGTGTGTATCCCAGCACCCACATCAGACTCTGGGCACAGTGGCATCTGTAATCCCAGGTGACGACTCTGAGGAGGTGGAGACAGGAGGAACCTGAGGGCTTGCTGTCCAGCCAATTTAGCCAACATGGCAAGCTGCAGGTTCGCTAAGATTCTGACTCAAAAAATAAGGTGGAGCGCCAGCAAGATGGCTCAGTGGGTGAAGGTGCATGCTGTGCCGGCCTGGCCAGCCCAGTTTGAGCCCCAGAACCCATGTAAAGGTGGAAGGAGAGTCGTCACCACTAAGTTGTCCTGACTTCCAAACATGCAGCATGACATGCACATCATTCATACAAATAATAACTTTTCAAGTTAACACCAAGTGGAGCGCAGTGGAAGAAAACCACCTTAGCCTTAGGCATCCATGCATGTACACATGATCCACACAGCAGGCGGAGGAGAATCCTAAAGCTTAAGTCGTTAACTCTCTAAGTCACTGGAGTTAAAATTCAAGTCCTCAAATACTAAGTAAGGATTTTGAAAGGAAAAAAATCCCAATCTCTTTGCTTTTCCCCTCACCCTGCATTCCTACCGTATCATACTATTTACTTGGGAATTTTTCCAGGTGAAGGAATTCTGCTTCTGTGACTGCAGAGAAGCCTAAGAGCTGGCTGCTCCTGGCTATATTTAGCAAAGCCCATCTGAACTGGCATCTGTCTTCTGAAAGCAGTTCATTCCAGTTGGGGATGAGTGGGTCTAAGGCCAGGAGCTACGGCACAAGGCCTCTTCTACTGCCCAGCAGCCATGCTATTTTTCTGTGGCCCAATTTCTCCACCAGCGTGGAAAAGGGCCTACTAGAATGAGAGGAAGAAAATGCAGAGCAAAGCCTCTCCCTGCAGAGCAAGTCTCTAAGTCTGGCCTCACAGCCCTTCACTCAGAACATCAAGGCAGAGGCGTCTGCTACCTCCAGCTTTCAGACAACAAAGCCTGTGATCCAGTGTAGCAGCTGCAGGTGAGTCAATGCCACAAGTGATTTCCGGGAGTGGCCAACTATTACCTACAGCAGAAGAGAGTAAGCCTTAGAAGTTCATCTTAGGTAGTGGTATTAAACAAATGTCTTCCAAATGAAAACAAGCTACCAGAAAAGGAACTCTAAATTATTTTAATATTTCAAGAAACACCCAGGAATGGGCTGGAGAGATGGCTCAATGGTTAAGAGCACTGACTGCTCTTCCAGAGGTCCTGAGTTCAAATCCCAGCAACCACATGTAGTTCACAACCATCTGTAATGGGATCCGATGCCCTCTTCTGGTGTGTACTTATACCACAAGTAATGGTGATGCACACCTTTAATTCCAACACTCAGGAGGTAGAGGCAGATTGATCTCAGTGAGTTCAATGCCAGCTTGGTCTACAAAGCAAGTTCCAGGAAAGTCAGGGCTGTTCGAGAGAAACCCTGTCTTGAAAAACAAAACAAAATGAAACAAGCAACAACAAACGATAAAGCCTCATGTAGTGGTACATACTTTTAACCACACACTTTGGAGACAAAGGCAGGTAAATCTCTTCAAGTTCAAGGCCCACCTGGTCTACACGCTAAGTTCCAAGTTAACAATTACACAGGGAAACCCTATCCACCAGTACCAAAAAAAGAAAAAAGAAAAATAAAAACTCACAACAAAACAAAAACCCTAATACTAAAACATGTGCGCTTAAAATAAAGCAGAGGGGCTTAAGGCATTGCCCAGCACCTGAGAATGCTTACTGCCTTGAGAGGACCGAGAACCCAGGTTTCGGTTCCCCGCCATCTATCTATACCAGGTAGCTCAGAAGCACTCTCATCTGGTTCTAGGAGAGCTAGTTTGCTGCGGCCTCTGCAGACACTTCCAAGCATGTAGCACACATACACTCATGTAGGCACATACACATATGCATAAATAAAAAATTGAAAAAAAAGGGGTTGGGGATTTAGCTCAGGGGGAGAGCGCTTGCCTAGAAAGGGAAAGGCCCTGGGTTCGGGCCCCAGCTCCAAAAAAAAAAAACCCAAAAAAAAAAAAAAAAAATGAAAAAAAAAAAGGCAAAGCCAGATCCAGTGAGACAGCAGGCAAAGGTACTTCCTTGCCCAAGTCTGACAACTGATTTGATTCTCAAGCCCCACCTAGTCAGAAAAAGGAAAACACTGCCTCTGTGTAGGTCATCCAGGGCTCTGACCACAGTGCCCAACAGAACACAAGCACATACAAATGAAAGTAAGTAAGTATAATTTTTCAATTTTTAGAAAGAAAACAGAAATCTTCAAGTTAAAAAAAAAAAAAAGACAGGGGTTGGGATTTAGCTCAGTGGTAGAGCGCTTGCCTAGGAAGCACAAGGCCCTGGGTTGGGTCCCCAGCTCTGGAAAAAAAAAAAAAAAGAACCAAAAAAAAAAAAAGGACATTTTTATCCTGTTCTCAAGCATCAAAGCCACAGACAGCATGGTCACAAGTCCATGGCGGTTACTGCTTCAGCTCTGAGATGCAGATGGCATCTCTGATTGCTAGTTTCTTCATCCCTGGGATTCCTCCAACCATCCCATTAAACAAAAGCTCACCTATTTTTTGGCTAAATACTTAAAAGCAAAAAGAGCAGACTTAGACTTTTAGAGGTGCAAGATGTTATCAGAAGCCAAGTCTACACACGGCAGACACACTCTAGTCCTGGTCATTAACTGGCACTGAAACGTGAAGGTCAGCGTCCCCTTCCTGGTGACTTTGGATTGGTGGTGCAAACCTAGATACCAGGTAAATCCTATTAGTGGGAACCAAGTACAGCAGAATTGTTGGAGTGTGTGTGAGGACCCAGCTGCCACACAGCAACTGTTAGGAGACAAGATGTGTAGAGAGCAAGACCCACCCTCAGCTCTTCAACGTTTAGCTCTGTCCCTCCCTTATTGATTCCCACCCGCACTAAAAATACCCCCCAAAGCAGGGCATGGTTTCTGGAACTGAGTGCGCCCCCATCTCCACTTCACTCTCTTGCCTTCTCTCCTTAGGAAGAACACGTTCTAGAACACACTGCAGAATAAAACCTCTTTAAAAGGGATCTGTGTACACACACTGTACACATTCTGCCGCCTAGAACTGCTACTGAATATAAGCAACAAAATGTCACCCTTGGAGATAATCATACTTTATAAACCATCAAGAAATGGGCTAGTGGTAGAAATATAAAATTAAAGGACTCAAAGTCCATGAAACCATTGTAAGATTCTGAGAGAGAGAGAGAGAGAGAGAGAGAGAGAGAGAGAGAGAGAGTCAGAGAGAGAGAGAGAGAGCGCCCACCTTCCTCAAAGAAGCTTTGATTCAAGAAGGGAATTAAAGGCCTGCTGTGCCAGCACTTAGCCACAGCCCAGCAATAAGGAGAAACGCCACACACTTGAGGCCAACCAGGTTTACAGACTGAGTTCCAGGCCAGGGGGTACTGCACATCTAAAGCCTGCCTAGAAATAAGGAGACTAGTAAGTAACAAGTGCAGTGGAGGCCACCACAGTCAAGGAAGGAGAAGTATTCTTTGAACACGTAAGCTCCAACTGCGCATGCGTCGGTGCCCGTGGCCACTCTGCCTGCCTACCTCTGTGTCCCAGGAGTCCTGGAAGATGGGGTTCCTACTGCTCCTTTTGGTCTGTGGAGGAGGGTGGTTGTCATCATCACTGCCATTTCTTCTCCTTTTTCTGAAATTTAAAAACAAAGAGAAAAAATAACCAGCTATGGAGCTTGCAGACATTTCAACATAAACCATGACAACATTGAAAAATTTACCTTCTTTCCTAAAAGATTAATCCACAACACACCAATAGGAAAAATATTAAGTGTACCAGCACTGGCACCAAACAGAGACAGCCAGCCAGGCCAAGCCTAACAGGGAAAGGCTGCTGTTTCCAAAGCCTGCTGGGGTCAGAGTAACAGCAGGAGGATAACTATGAAGCTTCCCAACCCAGTTTCCACTTGCCATATCCCCAAAAATTAAAATTCCAAATCCCCACTCAACTCCGAGTCCCACAGAGCAGTGCCCCAAAATACACGCAGGATGGCACAGCAAGGGAGCACACAGGTTGGTGAGAGGTTCCTATGGCGGCGGGATGGGAAGTAGGGTAGCTATCACTTTTCTGAACCATGGCTGGAAAAGCTCAGACGACATCACAGCACTGGAGCATCACTGCCCTGAGCTGCCACTGAGCAGCAACACATGCTAGTTAAAACTGCCAGGTTACAGGGGAGATAAATCACACCTTCCTCCAGCAAGTGCTCTCCGTGTGACAGTGTGTACTTAGCTTGTCTACAAGAACTAGGTGCAATCAGAAGGATTCTTAATCTCAAACTAGAAAACAGGAACGAATGAGAGGAGGAGTAGTTAGCTCTAAAATGAACTGCCTGGAATACCCTGCCCAATATGGCAGCCACCACTAATGTAGCCACTTAAATTTAAGAAAGGTAAAATTTAAAATCCCCATTCTGCTGGGCACAATAGTTTGCATTTCTAATCCCAGAACTCAGGAAGCAGAGGCAAGGGGATCACTGCAAATTCAAGGTCTGTTCTGTATAGTTAGTTCCAGGCCAGCAAGGGTAAGGCTGTCTCAAAAAAGCTAAATAAATTAAAAATAAAAAAATCCAGTTACTGCTGGGCATAGTGGCAAGCAAGAAGCGGAGGCAGGTGAACCCACACATCTGAAGCCACCCAAGGCAACACTGAGCTTCAGAGGCAGCCTGAGACCTCCTATCACTATGCTGGACAGCAGCCTCTTCACTGCAGCTCAACTCAGGTGACCACAGACAGCTCTGGCTCAGCAGAGTGCCAGCCTCACCACCACCAGTCTATGCAGAGAATGGCAAACGGACAAGCTGTGCCGACCCTGTGGCCAACTGACAGCCAGCACCTCCTTCAGGTTACTTCACACAGCTAGCTCAGACTCAGCCATGCTGCCCACTACCTCTAGGCCAAATTGCTCAACTAAGACCAAGTACTCACTGGACCACTCAGAGTGCGAGGCCTCACCCATCACATGATGTGCCTAAGGCTAGTTCCTAGCTGCTCCTACACCACCTTCAGTACTGAGACCAGCTTCTTCATAGGCTGTCCTGCCAAACCAATGTGCTAAGCATATTCACAAGAGGCTGGCTGCAGTCCCGCAGCTACTGCTGCTGTAGTCACTCCAATCTTCACCATGCCCGGCAGAAATATACTGTGGGAATCCACAATCCCAAACGTACACTGAGTGCGTAACTGCTCACGCACAACCACAGTTACCACACAAAGGCCTGCTGCTCAAGTACAGGGTCCTCTAACTATTTCCATGCGCACCTATCCCTCTGACAGCAAAGGCAAACGTTGGGTGAACGGCTGTTCTCTTTTATTCAAGCAATGCAGCCTATGCATAGCACTAAACTCATGGGTGTGCTGGAGACACTTGACACCCAGAACGACTTCCTATGCCTGAGTCTCCAGTTCCCTGCCTAAGGCTGATGAAACTGCAGCTGTGCTGCTGTAGAGGCTGCCCAGAAGGCAACCAACTGCTGGTGTTCCAGCTACTAAAATTCACCAGGGCTTGGTGAGAGGGCTCAGCAGGTAAAGGTGCTCACACCAAGCCTGACAACCTGGATTCCAACTCAGGCCCCACGTGGTGGGAGAAGAAAACGGACTCTCACAAGTTGCTCTCTGACCACCACACACACAACAATTAAATATATTTTAAAAATCAACAGTGAAACTGATCAGAGACCACAGAAAGAAACTCCTATTTAACTATTGTAAATGTATTATTTAAAAAATGCTGCAAAATATAAACTATAAAAGGATTGGGGGAGGGGGAGCTAGGATCCATGTAGCCCTGGCTGTCCTAGAACTCAACTCTGTAGACCAGGCCAGTCTCAGAGATCCTCCTGCTTCTGCTTCCCAAGTGCTAGAATTAAAGGTGTAGCAGGAAAAGATATTTCAGACCTTATATACTGAGAAAAATACCTGTCTAGTGAACAATGCCAGTCCTAAATTATTTTACTTGAAATAACAAAAAATATAAAATTAACAAAATACCAAAACAAATGACTGCTTTTAGACCCTAGGAAAAAAAGTTCAGCAAAGAACAAAACGTGGAGGATTCTGTAGGTCCACAGTTCTTTACTGTGGGATAGATTACAGGATCAGCTCTGTCTGGTTAACCCTTTTTAGATTTATTTTATGTTTATGAGCACTTTGCCTACATGTCTATGCTGTCAGATGGCAATGGTTCCCCTGGAGCTGGAGTTACAGATAAGTCACCACACTGGTGCTGGGAACTGAACCTAGGTCCTCTGCAAGAGCAGTTAAGCACTCTTAACTGCTGGGCCATTTCTGTAGCCATCAGCTATTTTAAGTAATTGAACTCGTGATAACTGAGGAAAACTTTTTGAATTACTAAAATTCTGTTTTAGCAAAAAATTCTTTGCAGAGTAAAAACAGTTCTATTGGGCAGCACTGCCAAGATCCATTCATCCAAAGGGCTTATCAATTACAGAGAAAATGCTTCCAAGAAAGTGATAAAACGCAGTACTGGGCCTGATGGGATAGTCCCCTTCAACCTATATGTACACTTAGGAGGCAGACACAGGAGGATCTCTGAGTTTGAGGTCTGTCTTGTCTACATAGCAAGTTCCAGGACAGCTGAGACCACACACAGAGACTGTCACAAAAACTAAAAACAAAACAAAACAAAAAAACAACAACAAAAGAAACAAGAATCCAGGGAGAGGGAGAGAGAGAGAGAGAGAGAGAGAGAGAGAGAGAGAGAGAGAGAGAGAAAGTGTGAGTGAGTGTGTGTGTGAATCTGTGTGTGTGAATCTGTGTGTGTGTTTAAATCAAGTACAGAAAAACCTATGAGTCGAGGAAAGCAGATCCCCTCCTCTTTTTAAATGGTTTATTTATTTATTTTTATTGGTGTTTTTCCTCATGTCTGTCTATATAAGTGTCAGATCCCCTGGAAATAGAGTTATAGACAGGCCTAGGCTCTGACTAGCTGGAGACTACACAGTTTACCTCACACGGCAATAAAATGAGAATCTCTTCCTGCGTCTTACCTTTCTCCCAGACCAGCACAATACTCTTCAGCTACTTGAAAATTAAAACGACAACAAATACCAGGTTTTTATTTTTTTTATTTTGGCAGTTTTGTTGGGGGGGCGGTATTTTCTTTGTGGTGCCTGGGTTGAACCCAGGGCCTTGTATTTGGTAGGTCCTAAGGGCTCTACTGAGCTACACTTCTAAACACATCAAGTTTTAATAACCATTAAGTGAGTAGTACCCTATTATAAATCTAAACCAGGGCATACCTTTGATCCCAGCATCCAGGAGACAGAAACAAGCACTTCTGTGAGTTTAAGTTCAGTCTAGTCTGTAACAGAGAGCTCCAAGACAGCCAGGACTACATAGTGAGACCCTGTCTCAATGTAACTAAACAAACAAACAAATCAATGACTTAGTATATAAATCTGAACTAAGAAGCTTCTCCTTCATCCCCACACAGGCGTTTTACATGAGGATGTTGTGCATCGGTCAGGCAATGTCTGCTGGGAGAGGAGCTCACGGTGGCAGCACACTGGGACTTCACCTTTTAACTTATCAGTATGGCAGCAGCTGGGTGTGCTTGGGGCTGCTGAGTCACTCCAACCAAACTTCATGGGGCTGACCAAAATTTGCCATCTCCTCAGCTGTAACAGGGCATGTTTCCTCCCAGTAACAAGATTAGCAAAGGGGCTGTTCCACTGTACAAGGACCATTTCTCTGGCCTGGGAGCTGTCCTCTCCTTTGGATGGTAATGAGTTAAGAATGAACTCTACCTAGTCACCATTTTTGTTGCCCTTGGTTTTTATTAATAGATGCCTTCCTGGCAACAGCTTTCGATACCTTTATTGATAATTGACATGATCACTAGTTTACAGTGATCTTTCCAGGTACTCCTTTCCACTTAGGGAAAAGCAATTGCTGGGCATCTATTACCCCAGGATGGTTGACGCCATCACTTTTCATACTTCACTTCTGTCCTGTCTTCTTGGTCCTCTTCAAGAACCTTAGACAGATTTAATCATAAAGTACAGCAGCTGGTTTTCAATTCATTTTATTTTAAAACAAGGTCTCACTATGTGGCCTGGCTGGCCTGGAACTGGCTCTACAGAACAAGTTGGCCGCCAACCCAGAGAGATCCTCTGCCTCTTGAGGGCTGGGATTAAAGACAGTACAACCACACTCCATCTCAAATGCTTCTTACTCTAGGTGTCTCTCTCCCAATTCATATGTAGACACAGGGATCTGTGTTAAGGCAGACTTCTTTACCATACACCCACCCTTCTACAGTGTTCTCAGGCTACTGTGAAAATCTGACACCAGAGGAGACCAAGATAGCTCATGTGTGAAGAAAAAAAACCCAAAAACAACAAAAAACAAACAAAATAGGCAAGAAGGGTCTGTCCTCAACAACTGGCTTCTTTTAAGAAGTCACTAGACAATATACACACACTAAGATTCCTATGAGTATATTAGATAAAAAGAATCTACAATCAGTACAAACTCACACTGCTAGTCTGCAGCATTAGGTTAAAAAAAAATCTGTTAGTGACAGAAAATGCTGAGGGCTGTCACATGAGGAAGACATCACAAGAAAATCTAAAAGATGGCAGTCAGTTCAGGCTTACTGCATCTAAAGGTCACAACCCTAACTCTAATGCTATGACTGTAACTGGGCCATAATTCCAACTTGACCTAATTTAAACCTTTCAATGGTTTTTAGTAGTTGGCAAGATTATGGCTTCATTCTATCTGTACAATCATTAAGATTAAACCTTTCGGTACTACATTAACTCCACAGGCCAGATTATAATTTTGGCAAGCACCTTCTAACTTCCAATTTAGTTTGATCGTCTTTTTTTGACACAATTACACAGAACCAAAATCAGTAACTCAGTTCAGTCTAGGGAGCTCAAAATTTTTACCACTGGTGTCAAATAATCTCAATGTTGGGGAACCCCAATCCCAGAAAATAACTGTTTCAAGGAGAAGTCTAGCAAAACAATGATTGCATTCACAACCAAAGAATGCAAGGAATAAGATCCAGGGCTGGGGAGATGGCCCGGTCATTGAGAACCCTTGTTGGTCCTAAGGGGGACTGGGGTTTTGTTTTCAGCCCTCCTCTGGCCTCCATGGACACCAGACACGCATGTCATTGTGTTCAAACTTATACACAGGCAAACCACTCATATACATAAAATAAAATAAAATCGTTTATGAGAAAATAAAAAAAAGCAAGCCTATGATCCACCTTATTTAAGCCTGAGACTACTACGGAATAAAAGACGTGAAAGCCGTGAACCTGGATGGGCTTAAATGAATAAACGAGTCTCTAAATCTGTCCTCTGTTCTCCACCAGAAAAATAAAAGTACAACTTAGTGATGCATATAGGTCGTCAAACTCCATATTAGGAGACTTTCTAGTAAGAAATAAAACAGGCCTTCTTTATTCTGAGGTAAGACACGTCCCAGTTTACTTCTTCCCACCTTCTGGAAGGCGAAAATAAGGGGAAAAGAAACTCCATCTGGACCGGGCCTAAAGCCCCGAGGGGCCGCCTAGGGCCTCCGCCAGGCTGGATGGAAAGGGTAACTAGAATAACTCGCAAGGTTAGCCACCTCCCAGATCACAGCCAAACGGCTCCTCATCCAAACTGTTTAGAATCCTGCCTGCTAATGCTACAACCGAGAGTGGGTCATCACCCACCCGGGTCCATCATCCCCTCGGAGTTTACAACAGATGAGGTCGCAGCATCGCGGTCAGCCCTAAGCCCTCCCAGCTGCAGGGTTAAGCCCAACCTCCGCCTTTCTGCTGACCTTGGGGCGCCAGCAGCTCCCCGCCCCCGAAGCGTCCCGTCCCCTCTCAGAGGCGCCTCGAGGGGCTGTCTCTTCAAGATCGGCTATTCCTCCCATCCCCCCACCACTACCACCCGCCTAAATTTAGGAAGGACCACCGTCTGTCTCGTAGGACCGAACAAACCTCATTCCAAAGTGGAAAGGGCAGAAGACGAAGAAAACAAGAAAAAGACGGAGAAGGGGTAGCCCTGGATTCCAGAGAGTCACCTCTCTGGCTACCCACAGGGTCCAGTTGTCAGAGGCCGCGCAACCTTCTCCCTGCCTCCTCCGACCGCAGAGTAGCGCAGACAAGAGCCTCACACCACCCCGGTTTCGTGCGCCCCTCGGCTCCATGGCGCACATCCTCGGCCGAGGGGCCGTAGATAAAGTGGGTCCCTTCTCTCACCTGGGGCGGAGGCGCTCGCTCATGGCAGCTGGTGAAGGCGAGCGACGCGGCGCCGCCCCGCGCCGACAGCGAACAGTCGGAGTTGTGTTCCGGCGACCGCCACGCCCACCCCCACGGGCCTGAGCTCTGACTGCCGCGCGGGTGGAGGCTGCCGGCGGTGAGTACCCCTCAGTCCCACCCGTACCACAGCTACTTCCGGTGTCTCCTCCGCGCCTCCCCATGTCGCAGGCGCCGTGGTACCGTCTTCTTGCGGCTGCGCAGAGGCGGGACGCCGGCCGCGCTCACCCAGAACCCCAGTCCGCAGGAAGAGGCGGGTCCTAAAGGGAGGCTCGGCCGGGAACTTCCAGGACCCCGTTTAGGTGTCCGAGGCATCCGCCTGTTCAAAAACAAAGCGGGACGCGCGGTAAGAGTAAGGCCGGATTTTAGATAAATTAAATTATTTGACAGTTGTTGATACTTGTATCTGCGTTAAGACACTCTGAGGTGAAAATTTTATAAAGAACAGGTCGAGACCCATCAGGCACTGACGCGGACGGCCACGAGTTCAGGGTGCGATTGTTGGGAAGGTGTTGGTGGGCTCTGGGTTCTAAGAGAGCGCCGCTTGGAACTTCGCGTCTCCGAACGGTGCGGAGCCGATTCAGTGCAGTATCTAAGGGTTGAGCTATTTTCCGCGACCTTTGTTGCAGGTCAAGAGAGGAGTGCGGAACCAGGCGAACGGGATAACGGACTGCCAGCCCCACCGGGAACGGCCACGCCCACCTGTTGGAAGAGGCCGGACCGAAAGGTGTAGGGAGACGGGCAGGCGTGAGAACGCGGCTGTGAGAATCGGACTGGCTCACGGCGAGGTGAGCGTGATCAGAGCAAACCGTAAGGTCCCTGTCCGCCTTGAATGGCGCGCACCTGTCATTCCAATTCTTGGGAGGTGAGGCTGGAAGACCAGAAGGTGAAAGTCATCCTCGAGTGTTTTACAAGTTCGAAGCCAGCCTGAGCTACTTGAGACCTTGAATCAGATTTTAAAGATTTAATCTCACCACCACCACCGCCGCCACCACCACCACCACCGGAATAGGTGTACTCTGGGCCCAAGAGACTTGGGGAAGGCTTAACTTTGGTTTTCAGAAGCATTTCCCGTTATCTGCCAGGAGCATAATCCAATTACTTGTTTTAATCACATCGTATTTCAGCTCGCCGCTTAGCTCTGATCTTCTTACACAAAGTGATGTTCAAAGTTTTTTGCCAAACACGCGAACAGTGATCCACAAGCATGGGGATCTTTAGAAGAGTTGACCAGAGGTCAGGCAGGAAACTTAAACCCTTGTTAAGGTGTAGAGTGTAGGGCCTGGCATAGTAATGCACACCTTTTATTTCCACTACTCGGGAGGCAGAGGCAAGCAGGTCTATGTGAGTGCAAGGCCATCCTGGTCTACCTAGTGAGAGTTCCAGGTCGAAAAAGGCCACCAAGTGAGACCTCATTACTTAAAGAAAAAAAAAAAAAAAAAAAGCTAGAAAAGTGCACTCCTAAAACTAGAAAACCTATGTATTGTCTTTGTCGCGTGCATTTTGCAACAGCCATTCAATTCCCTTCAGTGTGTCAATGTGTTCTCACTACAGTAAGAAGACTCATTGTGCACTCGGTAGAAAACAGTTTGGGTTTGCATTTCCCGGACGGTAAAGTGCTGGTTGCTTTAATACACTGGTAGTTATTTTGCTAAGTGGTTTCAGACTTTTTTTTTTTAATCTATTTTACTGGCCAGGAGATATTTTCAGTCACGGTATTAAGTAGTTATAGTATACGTGTTTCTTCATTCAACAAATGTCATACACCAACTTCAGTGTTCGAGGTGTGTCTCTCTGTGTGTGTTGATTGAGAGGCAATCTCCCTGTGTAACCGAGGCTGACATTAACTACCACAGCTTCCTCAGAACACTGGGGTACACAATATGCTTTGTGTGTTTTGAGACTAGAGTGGTGCCCAGGATACATAGGTTTCCTGGCCTTTGGAGTTTTTTTTAAAGAAGCAGTAATGGCTCACAGCCGAGCTTTGCAATTCAACGTTCTCCTTTCCCAACTCCAGAGAATAACAAGAGATAGATGGTCTGTGATGTAAATTTCCAAGGATTTCAAACTAATTGATAATGTACGATTTTATATGTATACAATAACCAATTATATTACGATTTATAACTTGGAAATTGGGAACCATATCTATCTGCTCATTTTTATTTTTTATATGTGCCTGTCGCTATATTAATATAAGCAGGGATTCAGATTCATTTCTCCTGAATTGTGGGAAATCCTCCTCCCTTTACTTTGGAGACAGGGTCTCATGAATCTCAGGCTGGTCTATTGACCTGGCCATCCTGTCTCTAGTCCCAGGTGCTGGAGTTGTGGGTGTCTACCACAGTATCAGGTTTTATGCCAGGCAAGCATCAACCTACTGAGCCACACCACCAGCCGATAAGAGAGTTCTGAGTCCTTACACCCCAGTGAATCTTGGCTTGTGAAACTTTAGAAACTGTTCTAACCAGTTTTTGCACGACTCCTCATTTCATCCTTAAAGGACAGAGTTAAGAAGAGTGGATGTGATTTGTTGAACAAATTCCTGGGAGTGGGAGGGGCTCTGAGGGAGGAACACCCACCTGGAGGCCCCTCTCACTTTTTTACTAAGTGTATGTCTATGTGCCTGCATGTGTGTGTTATATGTGCACACAGTGCCCCAGCAGATCAGAGGACACCAGATTCCCCCAAAAGGAGAGTTACAGGTGGTTATTGTTAGGTCACAAACCCGGGACAAATGGTGCCTATTTAATGTGTCATAGTGGACCTGGCCTCTGGGTTCTCCCAGCATCCCTCATTCCCTACCAGTTACAAGGTATGGCTGGCATACCCTGCCCACTAGCCTGAACTTCTCCCAGCTCCCCTTCCACATATAATCCAGTCATTTTGGTCACCAGGCCGTGTTTACCTTTTACTCTTGTGGCTCTCCGCTCTCCCCTCCCCTACTTGTCTCGCATGGCCCAGCTGCAGGCCCATATCCACTCTGGACTCTCCAGATGCCTTTGCCTCTGGTTATGCTCTCCCTTTTATCTACAGTAGACTTTCCCTGCCACCACACATAGGAGCAGTCACGGCCTTCCTCTTTTTTTCATTTTTGTTATGAGCTGCCTGATGTGGGTACTGGGGAGAGAACCCTAGGCAATAACAATGGGTGTTAAGTGCTTTTAAAGGCCCTAAATAGGTCTTTTTCTTTTCCTTTTTTCCATAATGTTTAAGGTTTTTGTTTTGTTTTTTAACAATTTGATTAAACTCAATAAAGTCAAATAAATAAATAATGAAGTCGAATTCTGGCTGACATTTTTAATGTCTTTTCCTCTGACTACGCATTAATTACTAGATATTAAGACTTCTGGTTTTGTATTGCTTCGTTTTTTATTATTTTTTTTGGATGGAGTTGTTACTAGATTTTTTTGACTTGTTCTTTTTTGTTGTTGGGTTCTTTTGTTTGTTTTTTGAGACGGTCTCACTATGTAGCTCTGGCTGCACTGGAACTCACTATGTAGACAAGGCAGCATAGTGAATGTGAGGCTAGCCTGGGCTACACACAAAAAGCCTTTTTTTTTTTTTTTTTTTTTTTTTCTTCCGGAGCTGGGGACCGAACCCAGGCCTTGCGCTTCCTAGGCAAGCGCTCTACCACTGAGCTAAATCCCCAACCCCACAAAAAGCCTTTCTTTTTTTTTTTTTTTTTTTTTTTTTTTGAGCTGGGGAGCTGGAGGAGCTGGGGACCGAACCCAGGGCCTTGCGCTTCCTAGGCAAGCGCCCTACCACTGAGCTAAATCCCCAACCCCCACAAAAGCCTTTCTTAAGAAGAGCAAACTGTAAGTTAAAAATCCATACATCAGCTGTTGATGGTTACTCTATATTCCTCATGGTCTTCTACCTTTACCTTCCAGGAAGAGCCTGAGTGATTCCAAGCCCAGGATGGAGGTGTGTCCTTATTGTAAGAAGCCATTTAAGCGATTAAAATCCCACTTGCCGCACTGTAAAATGACAGGATCATCCATACCTGCTGATCAAAAAGTTTCTCAGTCCAAGACAGCGACACTTACTAAAAAAGAGAAGAGGCCCACCAGAGACTTAACCAGAGCTGAAGAGAAGGAGCTGGAGAGAGAGGGTCCGAAAAGAACTGTGAAAGTGGAAACCAGCCAAGCAGAGTGGACAACTGCAGCCTCTCCGCTTCCAGAGGGTGCCTCAGAAGGCACCCATACAACAAAAGCAGGAGAAACCAAAGAGAAAAAGCTGCTCTCCTTCCGAGTACTCAGGCGCACCAAGCCAGAGGTGACTCTGCAGAGAGTCACAGCCCCTCAGTCTCCTCCCAAGATAGAATCCACCAGAGATGTGTCTGAGTCCAAGGGAAGTCCACGCTGCCCCTCAGAGACAGAAGCATCTTCACTGGTCAGCTCTACTAAGCAAGACAGAGAGCATGCGTCAGCTCAGCCTCATGCTAAACCAGCCACTTCTGCCAGGCTCAAATTGGACACAGTGGATCCCCAAAGGCAGAAGCTTCTGGTAAAATTACTAGATGTGCCTACTGGTGATTGTCGTTCTCCAAAGAATGGCAGCCATGGGGTTCAGAGAGTAGCACCCTCAGTGTCAAGCAGGGAGAAAGACTCCCAAGATGGAGGCCACCTCTCAGGAGTCTCTCCCCACTCTGGTGACCCCAAGACCCAGAGGTCAGAATCACTCTTGGGCCTTCACAATGGCCTGCTGGGTAAAGCACAGGTCAGAGAGCATCAAGAACTTGGCCTTGGGATGGAGGTGAGCCAGAGTAAGGGAAATACTGAGAACAGGATGTCCGTCACAGATGGACAGGACGCCACTGGCTTGGGCCACCGTGGTAAGGACCCCATTGCAGCCACAAAGGCAAAGCCAAAGGCCACTCTTAAATTTAGGAATGTGTCCATGCCACCACAGGGAGCTCTGAGTCAGCCTCTCTCAGTGCCAGGGTCAGAGAGTCAGAGCCTCCCCTCTCTAGCTGTGACTTCTACTCCAGAAGAGAAAGGCCAGTTCTGTGGACAAAGTCAAGGGCCTGCCGTCACACTCAGGCACCACTTAGTGTCACACTCCGCTATTCCCGAGAACTTCCTCGCTACCTCAGAGGCTCCTCCCAGGTCTGTGGGACTGGAGTGGTTTCCAGAACTCTATCCTGGTTACGTTGGACTGGGGGTGTTGCCAAGGAGGCCTCAGCCTTGGAACTGGGCAGCTCAGGTGCCTCCTCTTGCCACTTTCCAGGGCAGGAGCGTCTCAAAAGGTAAGTGAGCACATTTGCGGGTGCCATCCTGCCCCTCCACAATGCTCTGTGCCTTTGAAATAAGGATCAGAATCAGTCACTTTGGTTCAGTTAACTAATTCTAGTCCACACAGTCTACCCCACATTTCACTTGGTTGATGGAAGAGAACTCTTGGTCCAGAGTCAATTTCAGTGTTCCTTCTCCCTTCTCCTTTATGGAGAGTTGAAGGTTAGACTGGGACAGGCTGCCAATGTGGGTAGCAGTTGACTTTCTGTGCTGGGAGGAGGCATAAGAGGAATTCAGTGGGGAGCCCAGCATGCTAGTGCACACCTCGGCAGGTGGATCTTAGTTCAGGGCCAGCCTGGTCTACAGATGAGTCTCAGGGTAGCCAGTGGTACACAGTCTTGGGGAAGGAAGGAAGTCCAACGGGTAAGGCTCTAAGGGATGAGTCCAGTGTTTCTGAGTGACAGGTAGGGAAGAAAGCCTGTGGGTGCCAAAAATATGTGTCCTCAGCTCAGATTACCTTTGTGTAAGTTCCCCTGAATTTTGACCTGGAAGCGAACCCAGCTTGGCCAACTAGAGAGAAACAAAGTCAGGGTGCACAGGGTTCCTAGCACCTCCAAGACCCTGGACCAAAGGTGGTGGTGGTCTTGGGGTTACACTTTGTGTTTTGAGGCGAGCTCCATCTCCAGATTTTATGGTTTTGTCTTTTTTTTTTTTTTAAACATCTTCAAGTATGTGCATTGGGGTACAAGTATTAAACATCTTTAAGTATGTGTACTGGGGTATAAGTATTAAACATCTTCAAGTGTGTGTATTGGGGTATAAGTATTAGACATCTTTAAGTATGTGTACTGGGGTATAAGTATTAAACATCTTCAAGTGTGTGTACTGGGGTATAAGTATTAAACATCTTCAAGTGTGTGTATTGGGGTATAAGTATTAAACATCTTCAAGTGTGTGTACTGGGGTATAAGTATTAAACATCTTTAAGTGTATGTACTGGGGTATAAGTATTAAACATCTTTAAGTGTATGTACTGGGGTATAAGTATTAAACATCTTCAAGTATGTGTACTGGGGTATAAGTATTAAACATCAAGTGTGTGTACTGGGGTATAAGTATTAAACATCTTCAAGTATGTGCATTGGGATATAAGTATTGGGGCAGATGTAGAATGTGCAGTGCCTGTGGAGGCCAGGAGAGGGCAGCAGGTCCTTGGTGCTGGAGTTGAGGTGGTTGGAAGCTGCTGGATGTGGGTTCTGGGGACTGAACCCAGGTCCTCTGGAAGAGCAGTCAGTGTACAGTCTTCACCACTGCAGCTGTCTCTCCGCTGTTTGTTTTTAAGAGACTTTGACCTTGCATGAGTGTGTACTGTGCAAATTCATTAGAAGCCAATGGGGCTTGGGGTTTTTTTGGTTGGCTAGTTTAGTTTTTAAGGTTTTTGTTTTATCGTGTTTTTCAAGACTGGGTTTCTCAATGCAACCAGCCCTGGCTGTCCTGGACTTGCTTTGAAGACCAGGCTGGCCTTGAGCTCACAGAGATCCACCTGCCTCTGCTTCCCAAGTGCTAGGATTAAAGCCCTGCACTACCACCCCAGGCCAGGAAGTGTTTTTGTTCATTTGTTTACTGTAAATATGTGTAAATGGGAGTTTGTGTGCCGTGTGCACCAATGCATGCAGTTGCCCATGGAAACCAGAAGGAGGTGTCCAATCCCCAGGAACCATGGTTTTAAAATAGCTGTAAGCCACCACTAGAGTTTCGGGAACCAAACCTGAGCCCTGTGCAAGAGTAGCGAGTGCTCTTAACGACCGAGCCCTCTGCCACACCCCGACATGCTGGTTTCCATTGTTGCATATATAATATGGTCATTTGAGCATTTTTATATCCACGGCAGCTTTCACCACACTTGTAACCCATCTATCTTAATTTATCCTATGTCTGACAAACCAAAAAGAGCAGAAAACCATGGGCAGTCAAGATGAGCTGTCTGGCATGAACGTGGAGAAATCCGTGGAAAAGAAACACGCACCTTGTTTTCTGACCCCATTTGTTATTCTTGTGTCAGAACACATAGGAAGGTTCGAAGGAGACCTGCCCATAGGTGTCAGTACATATGTAGTGCATACAGATAGAATTAAGATGAGTATGAGAGGGAAGAAGAGTTATTTCCAATGTATGTTGATCATCCCTAGACTCAAAAGCACAGGACTCCAGAAGGCAGCATCTTGAATGCTGACATGGGTCTCAGCGGCCCTGGGAATAGTGAAATCCCAAGCCCAGTCACTGGTGGGCAGACCGCAATCAGAACAGGCATGCTTTCAAACAGTCTTCAGAGTATGTTGACAGGGTTCATCTGACAAATTCACTTGAGAAAAATGATTTGGGGGGCTGTGGGTGCAGCTCGGTAGTGAGGACGTGTGGATGAGTTTTTAGCGTATGTCCTGGGCTCAGGCAACAGTGGGGTGGAGGTGCAGAGAACAGAGAGGTTCTGTATTTGGTTCTGCGTTTTAGGTCCAAGATTATATATGTAGATGGTTCAGATTTATTTTCAATCCAGAATCTAAACTCTTAGGTCCACGTATTTCAAGATATTCAACCTGTAGTAAAAAGTCGTGCTTCTTCCTAAGTTCGCAGCAGACAATTAAAACGAGGGTTAGCCAGGCGTGAATATTCACCACAGTGCAAGTCTCTGTCAAGAGAGTTTTTGGCCTGAGGCGGACTTTACTTCCTTGTATAGTTTAACTGCAGCCCAGTGAGGAGCTCGTTGATCCACGGTAAGACAAGCTTTTCCTGAGGCCTAGTCTTAAGGATGTCGACCGCATGCTGGGGAAGGGATGATTTAGATCAACTGTCACAGTGACTTCTGTTTGGAACCGTAGTTCCTTGGTGGGAGAGAAGTTCGGCTGATAGCAGGAGTTTGGAACCCCTGGCGCTTACAACTTCCAGCCTCCCTCTAATGAGACTCTTGGGAGCTGTGCACAAAGGTGAGAACGGCGTTCCTGCCTCTTGCTTCTCTTGCTGGCTCCAGGCCTGTGGAGAGGTTTCTCAACTGCAGGCTGCTTAACCAAGGCAGAGGAAGAGAGAAGCGGTTGCATTCTGACTGGTTCCATTTCGGAATCAGGCGTCTGTCAGAACCCAAAGCTGGCAGGGCAGCAGCTCCATTTATTATGCTGCTTTCACTTAAAACCCACCCTGCCACCTGTCCCCAGCCCTCCTTCCATCCCCTCCCTCCCCTGCCGTCCTCTCTCCTTCCCTCCCCACAGTGATCAGCAAAGACAATGGTTAACCAAGCATATTCCTCTGCATCACTTGAGTTTAACCCGGCTCCCAGCGTGGGAACAAGTGATCTGAATTTAGTCAAGTCCTGCATAGCTCAGCCCTGTTGTCTGTCTATTGGGTCGACATGTTGTCTGTGGAAATGTATAAATGTATCTATACTTTGAATAGAGCACTCTTATGAAGGTATCTAGGTTCATTGTCCGAGCTAGCAGGGCAATAGAGTAATGTGCGCACATACTGGGCCCCAGCCCAGCCGCTAACCGTGTGCCTTGCCTCTGTTTGAACAGGCTGGGTGCTGTGCAACACCACCATAAAGAGGAGTGGTGTCGGACGCCTCTCGATGCTGTTTGCTGGCTACTTTGTCCTGTGCTGTAGCTGGAGCTTCAAGCATCTGAGTAAGCCTTGTAACCGGTCGCTTTAGTGGCTAGTCGCCTCCCCTTGGGCTCTGGAGGAAGTGTCTAGAAGCCTAATGATCAGCTGTCATTGGGGGCTCTGTGGCTTCCATTAAAGCTCCACGTAAGATCTGACTTACATTTAATGACTGTTCCTGCTGCCCAGTAGTGATGTCAGTGGTGGACTGTAGAGCTTGGGTTTGTTTATTTTCCCTACTTTAAACCATTCCCTGCTAGGAGGAAGGGTTCCCCTTGGTGCCTGCGAAGCCCGTTTTCACAGTGGAACAGAAGGGCTTTATGCCGTAAGAAAGAGCAGGAGAAACAGAACAGTCCGCGTGCTCAGACACAGTAGCTTCATCCTTCATCCTTCATCCCAGCTCACTGGGTCTCCCTGTGCAGGCCAGGCCAGGGACTCAGTGTCCCTGCCCTGCCCTGCCACCCTGCACTCGCACTCCTTCCTCAGCCTGTAAGCTAGGATACAGGTATATGCACCACACCTGGCTAGAGTCTGGCCACTTAACATTTTTTAATTCGTTATTTTCTATTTTATATGTGTATGAGTGTTTTGTCTGAGTGTATGTCTGTCTACCAAGTATGTGCCCAGTGTCCATGGAGGCCAGAAGAGGGCACCAGATGCCCTGGCACAGAATTACACTTTTGAGCTGCCTTGTATATGCTGGGAACCCAGCCAGGACCTCTGGAAGACCCACCACGTGCTCCCAACTGCTGAGCCATCTCTCCAGTCTGACTTCCTCAACCAGACACGACAGCGCATGCCTGGAATCCCAGCATTCAAGGGTAGAGAACTCCGAGCCACTCGGGTACATGATACCCTGCCTTCAAAACCAAACCACAGTGCCTGTGTAGTTACGGGTGAGCTCACACAGAATCTTAACCTGGAGGAAAGGCCCAGATTTCTTTTCTCATAATTCAAGATAACTTTTGTTCACGTGATGTAAAAACAGGTCTGGAGCTAGAGAGATGGCTTGGTTATTAAGAGCACTTGTCGCTCTCACAGAGGATCCAGGTTCGGTTCACAGCATCCGTGTGACAGCTCACAAACGCCCCTAACTCCAGTGCCAGGGGATCCAACACCCTCTTCTGCCTTCTGCAGGCACCAGGCTTGCACTTAGCGTGCACACATACAGTGCAGACAAAACTCCTATTTAATATCATAGGAGACTACCCAAAAAGAGGTTAGTGTTTTTCCATAATTTAAGAGGTGGCAGGAGCCCATATCATAAGAAAACTCTCTAACGCACTGGCTTAGGCCTGGAGAGTCAGGGAGGGCATGAGCCGCTGACACAGGCGTGGACCTGCCGGACCCCTGCACGTGGAGCAGCCTGCCACAGACCGGCATTGCAGCAGGCATTGGACCGTTAGTGAGATACGGGCTCTGCACACAGATGAAAAACACAAAAGCAGAGTCCTGTCTGCCTAAGGACGGCGCTTGCTCCTGCAGAGCCACTCTGAAGAGCTCTTGGCTTCTGCTGCTGGTGGCAGCCATGCAGATGTGTTTGTGCTGAGACAGGGCCTCACCCCAGCCCAGGTTGATCTGACCTGAGTGATGTCATGCACCTGACTTGGCTTTGTGGGTCGTTGTTTTGTTTTTTAATCTCTAAAGATGAATGTTCTCAGGCCCAAGAGGATTTCTAAGTTCATGAAATGAAAATATTAAAAAGTGATTTATCTAAGTAAAAGATAGACATAGCCAGTAAGACACGCCCTCCCAGGTCCTCATATTTGTCTGTTTGTCCCTAGAGCTGCAGCGCTGGCGTAAGTAAGGATGAGCATGCCTGGGAGCCACGGAATGTGACAGAGACTGCAGAGAAGAGACACTTTTAAATTTGTGCAGGTCAGGGAGAGTGCAAATAATAAAATGCTGAAATCTCGGGTTTCGTCTTTTCCTTTTTCTTTTTTTTTTTTTTTTCTCCACGCTGGAGGACAATTTTATTAGCGTTTCAGAGAAGAAATGGGGAGGCCAGCTGTAAACCTCAGCAGGGGCTGCAAGGCGAGGCCGAGAAGAAGGAAGGCATTTCCCTTGGCTGTTTTTAAGGCAGGGTCACACTATGTAGCCCTGGCTGGCCCACAGAGCTCCACCTGCAGGATGCGGGGGATTGAGGTGTGGGCCTCCAGGCCAGGTGGGAGTCACCAATCACAACACTGCTCTCACTGAAGGAGGGCGGGGCAACACTGCTCTCACTGAAGGAGGGCGGGGCAGGAGCAACGCAGAGGCCTGAGGGGCTGCTTACTGCCTTGGTTTCCTTCACTTGCGTAGCCTGCTTTCTCATAAAATCAGGGACACCACCCACAGTGGGCTGGGTCCTCCTCCATCAGTCCCTGACTAAGAAAATGCCCTCCGGGCATGTGTGTCCACAGCCTGAGCTTACAGAGGGAGGCATTTTCTCAACTATGATTCCCCCATCTCTGAGGACTCTAACTTGTGTCAGGTTGACAAAACTATCCAGCACAGAACACGTTTTTTTCTCGAATGCTCATGTTGTACCCTGAGAAGCCACCTCAGCCAGCACCCTGACACCTCTTAATATGGAAATACAAAAGTCTCCCTCGCCCTCAGGGAGAGCTTTGTTGCCTGGGCATCTGCGTAAGGAGCACACTTTCAGGAACATCAGTGGTTTACTGTGACAAGTGGGATCCTGTGATCCTTAACGTTCTGGTTAGATGTGGCACTAGTTTAATGGCCCATTAAATCCTGAAGTGTGTCATCTCACCAGGCTTAGGACCAAGGCGAGAGCCTGTGTTAATAAGGGTTTGTTCGGCATTAGTCAGTGTCAGTACAGGAATTCACCAGGTGTGGTGACATACACATCTAATACCAGCACTCAATTTCTCCGATAACACAAACCTAACTTGAAAATGGGGTCTAGACATAGCTCAGCAGTTAAGAGCTCTTGTTACTCTTGTGGTGGACTGGGTTGGATTTCCAGCACCCACATGGCAGCTCACAACTATCTGTAACTCCAGTTCCAGGGGATCTGACGTTCTTTTCTGACCTCCAAAGGCAGGCACTAGGCATGCATATGGTTCACATACATATATGCAGGCAAAAACACACTTACACAAAATACAATAATCAACAAATTTAGAGTTTAACTCTCCAGGACACACATGCTAGAAGGACAGAACCAATTCCCACACACTATTCCCTGACCGCCACCAAAATGTGGTATGCATGTCCCCACATAGAATAAAGTCAGAACCTGGGGACGTAACTCAGAGGTAGCATTTCCTAGCATTCATGAGGCCCTGGGTAAGATCACCAACATCAACAAAATCAACACGGACCCTTTGATCCAGGCACGGTGAAACACCTGGGATCCCAGCACTTGGGATGCTGAGGCAGGAAGGCCACAAGTTCAAGGCCGGCCTGAGCAACATAAGAACTTGTCTCACAGGCTGTTAAAAGGTTAATGTAGCTCAGTGGAAGAGGGCATGTTGCAGGAGCATCACAAAAATAACTAGAGTGGAACTGGATATGTGGATGTCACTTGGGAATTAGAGACAAGGTCACCATCAGCAGTAGACTGAAAATGAGGACAGCCTGGGCTACATGAGACCCTGTATCAAGAAAGCAAAATATTATTTAACATGATATTCAGTCTATCTTACACTAATGAGAAAAATCCCAACACCGTTCTTCATTAAAGCAATCATTCCCATCTTCCACCCTCAGACAAGTGGCTGGTCACATGACCAGGCAGTTAGTGTAGGTTCCCTGAGCTTGCTGAACTCTAAATTGGGGCAGACTTGACCTTCCCTGCAGAGGTTATTGGGACTTAGCAGGAGAGTCCATGACCATCATGGCGGGATTTTTGGCAGCAGGCTGGCAGCCATGACACTGGAGCAGTAGCCAGGGGCTCCCATCTTGAGACACGAGGCAGAGAGGTAGAGGGCTACCCGGGAATGGTATGGATTTAATCCTAATGACACACTTCCTCCACCAAGGCCACACCTCCTAACCCTTCCCAAACATTTCCACAAACGGGCAACCAGGCATTCAAATACATGAACCTATGTGGGCCGGGCTCGTTCAGTCCACCACAGGGACTCATTAGGTTCCACAGCAGTCCACACTTGTTCCAGCAAGATCTGCTGCATGCTGGTGCTGGGAGGCCTACAGATTTCTGATTACATGTACTAGATCACTCTAGCTGTAGGACAGCTCTGTGGTGTGGCTGCCTGTGTTCTAGAATGAGGAAGCAGGCTAGGGGAAGGGAGACAGTTTTCCTACGTGGCCAAGAGCTATCATGTAGCATCTTAGGGCGGTTTGAAGTGATATGGGAACCAGCAACCCAGCCCCCTGGGCCTGTGGTATGCATCACCTCAGCAAAGGCCTCATGCTAAAAGAGGGCAGGCGACCATACTCCCATCTGGTCCTGAAGGCTGTCATTTTCTGTACTTTTTGCCTCCTCTGAGACACTTTTTCTGTGTAGCCTTGGCTGCCCTGGAACTCACTCTGCAAACCAGGCTGGCCTTAAACTCACACAGATCTGCCTCCCAAGTGCTGGCATATGCCACTACTGCATGGCCTTTTTCTGTAATCTTATAAAAGTCCATTTGACTGCCCACTCCTTCCCAGTGCATTAAGTACCATTATGCCTGCTCTGTCATGGAATAGGCTACTGTCCTGGTCACTGCTTTACCTCAGGAGGATAAGCCTTTTCTGTATGCCTACTGCCTAATTCCCCATGAGGTTTAGTCTTCGATGTCGGCTTGGCTGCAGTGACCTAGGAGATGCACCTGAGTGTGTTTGTAAGGGTTATTCCCAGAGAGGTTTAGCTGAGAAGACAAGCCACAAATATGGGTGCACCATCTCTATGTACTGGGATGCCAGACTGAATTTTAAAAGAGAAAAACCAAGGGCTGGAGAGATGGCTCAGCGGTTAAGAGCACTGACGGCTCTTCCCAAGGTCCTGAGTTCAATTCCCAGCAACCACATGGTGGCTCACAGCCATCTGTAATGGGATCTGATGCCCTCTTCTGGTGTGTCTGAAGACAGCTACAGTGTACTCATACATGAAATAAATGAATAAATATTTTTTAAAAAGAAAAAAAGAGAAAAACCAAGAAGGAAGCTGACCGTTTCTTTTCCTGTGCTTCCTTGACTGGATTCAGTATGGCCAGCAGGCTCACACGGCCACCATGGTTTTCTCTGCCATGTGAGATAGTTTTCTCTCAAAGCACGAGCCACAACGACCCCTCCTCCGCCCGCCCCCAGTTGGATGGTTTCTCACAGCATCAAAAAAAAAAACGGAATTAATGCGGCTACACAGAAGACACAGTATATTCTCAAGGATAAATAAGCTGTTCAGGCAAAGAGCTGCCAAACTAAAAGCAACTGTTTGATTGGATCGCGGCCGTTGACCCGGAGTGGTCTGCAGGAACGTGGGAGCGGAGCATGGGACTCTGACTGACTGACTTTGTAGAGTTCATGGTTTCAAGTGCACTTTGTTCTCCTGAATAGCTCCTCCCTTCCACAGTCAGCTGGCCTCTGGTCCTGCTGTTGGCGTCTCGTTCACGCGCAGGATAAATGGAAACAAGGTCTTTCTGCATCCTGTATCTCACTCGGGTGATGGGGCTCACTGAACCACAGGGTACAGAACACTCTGGGGAGGCCCTTCGCTAGGAGAACTTCCAGCTCCCTCACTACAAGCTAGGTTTTGATGACTCCAACTAGTACAGCTTGCTTCGCTGGCGTGGTGGCCTGGGTTTTGAAGACAAAGGAGAAAGCTAAGGTCATGCCGGTTTTGTTTTTGGCTTTCGAGACAGTTTCTCTGCCTTCGCTGTCCTGGAATTCGCTCTGTAGACCAGGCTGGCCTTCAACTCACAGAAATCTGCCTGGCTCTGCCTCCCAAGTGCTGGGACTAAAGGTACGTGCCACCACTGTCCTGCCAAGGTCGTGCCTTTTCCTAAGTCCTCAGAAGAAAAGTCTCCACTTGTCCAGAGAACCGCAACCTGGTTTTCTAGAATGTATTGGCTTCTCCAGCCTTACAGGGATCTTGACCAGGAGGTTGAGATGGGAAAACCTTGTAAGTACGAGTTGGGACCAGCTTGGAAATAACAAGATCTGGACCCAAAAGAGAAGCTCGTTCGCCTCCCATATTTCAGAGAAGGTGGTTCTGGGCTTTCAAAGGTCCAATCAGACAAGAAAATAAAGGGTTCTGCCCTCTTACCTCGAATTCTGGTATGATCATATTTTCTTTTTGAAACCAGGTCTCAGGTAACAGAGGCTTGCCTCTCTCTATAGCCAAGGACGACTTTGAACTTCTGGACCTCCTGCCTCCATTTTGAATGCTAACAGGGACGCACCATAACGCCAGGTGCTAGGAACCAAACCCTTGATGCCTGCTATTCAAGCATACTACCAGCTGAACTCACACAGCCTCAACAACTCATTATTTGTGTGGTCAAACAGAAAAAAAAAATCGGGGTTGGGGATTTAGCTCAGTGGCAGAGCGCTTGCCTAGCAAGCGCAAGGCCCTGGGTTTGGTCCCCAGCTCCAAAAAAAAAAAAAAAAAAAGGAGAAAAAAAATCACGATGCAGGACAGACTGCAGGCTACCTCATAAAGGTATGGTTCTTTTTTTAATACTTTACTTATCTTGAGATGGGGGTCTCACTATGCAGCCCTAGTTTACCTGGATCTCAGAGATCCACCTGCCTCTGCCTCCTCAGTGCTGGGATCCGAGGTATGTACCACCACACCCAGCGGTTCCTTTTTCTTTTGAGACAAAGGGTCTCACTTTGTAGCCCTGTCTGGCTTGCAGCTCGCTATGTGGAGGCTATGTGCCTCAGACTGGCTACGGTCCTCCAGACGCTGCCTGCTGCCTGCTAGGATTACGGCCGTGCACCTCCCCATCACCTACCTAAGGTGCAAGGTGGACCCTTGAGCTGCAGGCCGGAGGCAGGCCCCACCTCTTCTGATAGTGGACTGTGGCCTTTGCCTGAGAAGGGGGCACCAGAGTGTTGCCAGTGGAAGTTGTTGAATCCCATAGCTGGTTGACAGGCTGCAGTGAAATCAGGAGGAGACCGTGTTGCAGAGATGCTGTGTAGACATCCTAAATACCCGTATTTATAGGGTTTTCTGGTTTGGGAGTTTGGCTTTTGTATTTTGACGTGAGATTGTTTTGAGGGAGTTGCTCTGTTTTGCTGCTCCCAACATATTTTTAATTAGTTCTTTGAGAAATTCATATGACATGTCTTGATTCTCTCTCTCTCTCTCTCTCTCTCTCTCTCTCTCTCTCTCTCTCTCTCTCACACACACACACACACACACACACACACACACAATTTTGTTTTTTTTTTTTCAGAGCTGGGGACTGAACCCAGGGCCTTGCGCTTGCTAGGCAAGCGCTCTACCACTGAGCTAAATCCCCAACCCCCACACACACAATTTTATCTCTGAGACAGTAACCAGTGTAATCCAGGCTTGCCTCCAACTCAAGATGTAGCCAAGGGTGGCCTTGACCTAAAACCCCTGCCTCCTGCCTCTCTACCTCCCCTGTTCTTTTAATTACCAGGCTGCAGAGATGGCTCAGCGGTTAAGAGCACTGACTGCTCTTCCAGAGGGCCTGAGTTCAATTCCCAGCAACCACATGGTGGCTCACAACCATCTGTAATGGGATCTGATGTCCTCTTCTGGTGGGTCTGAAGACAGGCACAGCGTACTTATTCATAATAAATTAATAAATAAATAAATCTTAAAAAAATAAAAAAACTACCAAAAGTATGTCTTGAAAGAAGTTACCTGCTCAGTAACTTATAAAGAAAAGAGTTTAGCTGCCCTCACATCACTGGAAGCTGTGTCTGCTGGGCTTCTGGGCAGGGGCCATGTGCTGCTCCAAGTGAACAGGTACATGCAGAGAGGTCCCAAGGTGGACAAGGAAGCCGAGGAAAGCCCGACTCCTTTACAACCGCTTTCGTCAGTATCTAGTCCCATGGGTATGCTCCACCTCCGAGATCTAGAGACCTCCCACTTGGCCCCACCCAACACTACTGTCCAGAGGAGACACAGCCTGGGGCTGAGTTGGTGATCATAACACATTCAAACCATAATGGGCAATGTGGACATGATGCTGGGGCCAGTCCAGTAAAGCTGCTACGAGCCCTGAAAGGATCCTCCCACATCACAAAACAGCTTTCTCACTTCCCTCCAACCTCTTCAGATTTATTTTGTTTTTTTGTTAACTAAGTATGTGCCTGTGTTGTGGGCATGTACAGGTGTGTGCAGGTGCCCACAAAGACCAGGAGGAATCAGGTGCCCTGGGTGCTGGGAACTAAGCTGGGGTCCTCTGTAAGAGCAGTACCTACTCTGAGCCATCTCTCAAGCCCTCCTCGCAACCTCTTAAAAACTGTTCGCATCGCTCCAGTTATAGAGAACCATTATCCAGGGGTGGTGGCCGGGATCATCTTTGATGAATTTGAGGCCAGTCTAGTTTACACAGCAAGTATCCCAGGTCGGTCAGGCGTCAACCAAAGCTAAATAATGAGGCGCTATCTCTAAAAGGAGAGAGAGGTTGAAGGTGAGGGGAGAGAGAGGGGGAAAAGAAGCATGGAGAAGCTAAGGGTGCTCGTCCGAAGCTCAGTGATGCCAACACCTGCCTGGCTACCTAGGACCCTTGGTTCACTGAGGTCTGGTTGGGGGAGCACAATTAGCCTGTTGACCCTTGAAGTGAATCTCACCGATGCTTGGTAGCAATGGGGATAATATGAACCTAGGAACCAGGAACTTGGTAGCAATGGGGATAACATTCCTAGGAACCAGGAAAATATGACTCGTCATAGTTTTCATTCAGAAAGCCGGCTTTGGACCGTATGTCCTGATTTTTTGTCACCAGTGTGGGATGGCCAGATGTTTGGGTTGGTAAAAGCGGTTGCAGTGGAACCTGACGGCCTGAGTTCTACCTTCAGGACCCAGACTGTAGCGAACCAATTGTTACAAGCTGTCCTCTGACTTCCACAGGTTGAAGTTAGCAAGTATGTATCGACATGTATACACAAAAAGAAATAAAAATAACAAGAAAGGAAAGCCCCCCTGTGTTTCCCAGCTCAAGGAAGGCCTTCCAGTGATGGTGGAGTCCTTCCCGATGCAGCCCTGACAGAGGCTGGGATAGGCTACTGCAAGCAGGTGCCCCGCCCCCGTGACCACATGCACCTTTTACAGGATCTGGACTCAGCAGATCATGGAAGAGTGGGGTCTCCCGAGGATAGTTTAGCGCTAGGAAACACAGACAGGTGTGGGAGCCAAAGAGGGGCGGGGGCGGCCCTCATGTGGGCAGCAAAGTGCTGACTTACCTTCATGTTACTGCGATGGAGTATAGGACTCATCTTAGGGCTGAGGGAAGGAGGAGAGACATGGGAGTGGAGAGAGAGTGTGTTAAGTGGGCGCTAGTCCTCTATCCCTGCTCATTAGCATGCTCAGCGCCAGCCAGCTGCTGCAGACTTCCCATTCCAGAGCCCCTAGGGAAGGAGCCCTTGCCCAAGCACTGCATAGATCTGCAGAGGGGCGGTGATAGCAAATGCTTCTACTCCTATCGAGAACATCCTGTGAGAGGTGCACACCTCCTCCATTGAGAGCACATGTTATGTTAACAGGAAAAGCTGGAGTCCACCCAGCCAATAGCACCCAGACCTCCAGGATGGGGGCAGCATCGAGAATCCCTAGGAGATACTCGCTAGCTAATCACCCCCCCCCCTCACGCCAGGGCAAAGGGAATTACATAAAGATCTAGATCCAGAAGGTAGGGTACTCTGGTGGATTGGGGTGTAGAGGGATCATACTTACTGCCCAAATTGGCACTTAGGTCCCTTGGGGCAGAAGCCAATGAAGTAGTTGGGACACAGGACTTGATGCACATGGCGGTATTTACACAGGGGACCTACTAGACAAAAAGCAAATGGCCAAAAGTCTGCTTCATCCAGAGGAAGTATACGTGAATAGCTCATGAGGAAAAGCACAGGCTGTGGTAGGCTCTCCACTGGAGATGGGGTGGGTAAGCCTCCCCATCGATGTCCCTGAAGCCAGGAGTCAGACAGGGGCAGAAACCTTGGCTCAGGTAAGGGCTGGACATGTGGTTCAGTGGTAAAGGTGGGTCATACTCTAGGCCCAGGGTTCCATTCCCCATCTTTGCCTTCCCCCAGCATAAAGAAGGTACTGGTTGTAGAGCATGCTTAAAAGTCTCTTTCCCCCAGCAGCCACCCCCAACCCAGTGCTAAGAAGCTCACTCAGAGACACATGAGAGACACACAATACCCAGAGACCCTTGGGAACATAGCCTTCTAAGTTTGACTGGGAACCAGGGAAAGGGTTGGACTTAAGTGGCATTCAGCACTTGGGAGCACCGTGTCTCTCGTGGACTGGACTTTCTGCTAGGCTTCTTAGTCCCACACCCACCTGTTGAGAAGAATAGGGTGTGAATCCCACAGCCCACACCAGGCCGAGCCTCCGAGTATCTCAGGAGAGGTCTCCACTGGCATACAAGCCTTGGACAACCTCAGAAGGGCTTTCCACTGGGCTATTTATATGGCCCAATTTCAGGGGGAGTCCTACTCCTTTCTTGCTGAGCATCTCCATCCGGAACTCCTGCATCCCTCAGTGCACCCCATCCCTGCCCGCAAGCCCTCACCTTCCTTGCAGAACCCTTGGTCATACCAAGGGCAGTCCTGGAGCTTAGGAACTGGCTTCAAGTGGAGGAAGGGGCATTCCTTGTTGTTACAATTACCTGAAAAGCCCACAGTTCTTTGTCTATACGCTGGTTCGCATTTCCGCACCCCCACCCAGATTTACCTTGACCCTCCCTGCATGGCATAGTCGTCTGCCCGTCACCATCTTTGGAAGACCTCTAACACTGGAAGAGGAAGTTACCCTCTGGTCATCTATCTCAACTAGAAACACGCTGCCATTTCCACAGCCCCAGGCAGGGCAGGGACGGTTTGAAGGAAATACCAAGGACAGGGTAGAGGCTCCAGTTGGAACCCAGGGAACCTTTCAGAAGGACTGTGTTAGCCATGAGCGTGGGCTGCGCTGTGTCTATGCATTAAACCAAATCTTGGTAGGCTGCATTTCTACAAGGGGCAGCCTTGGAAGCACAGGCTGCCTTTAACTGCTGAACGAGGAAGGATCCTAAGTTAGATCTGAAGAAAATTATTATCTGTCCTGTCTTCTTTCAGTGGAGAATATGAACATTTCCTTCCTAAGAGCCTACAACTTTGTTCTTTGGTCCTAACACAAACTTCACAAGTTCTTCCAGAGTTATCTTATACAGGGGGGCTTTCTACAAGATGATGCATCATCTGGGGAAGAGTTCTGTTATTCCTTTCCACATTTAAAACATGGATGCCAGCCCTCAGAGGCAAGTACCACATCTGTTCACTCAGCTTCCTCACGCAAAAGGGTTTATTGGCACATCCTAGGCCAACTTAGTGTAGCACTGCCCCCTGGGGTTGAGCCTTTTCAGACTCAAAACTACCTGTCCGTCCAGGCTGCACATTGCTGTTCCAACTTTTGGCCAGCAGGTGGCAGCAACACTCCAGCCTGCACTCGCGTCTTTTTTTGTTTTTTTGTTTTTTGTTTTTTGTTTTTTTTTTTTTTGCAAAGGCCCTTCCTTACTCCTTTCAAGCCCTGGACCAAATGCACTTTCCTGCGCTGCCAGGCCTCAACAATGTGTGTGTGTGCTTGCATGCCCAGGAGTTTGTTGAGCTTACTTACAGAGCATGGGCAAGGCATTGCTTACAGAAGTTAGCTGACCTCAAAAAAGCAGATTTCAGCCCACCACAGATGACAACTATGGATATATGCTATATCCCGGAGTCATCCCCTTTTGGCTAGTCTCATCACGTACTCTACACATCTCCCCAGATCACTTGCAGCTCAGCAGTATTTTTAAAACAGAGACACTGAGGCAGGGCACGGTGACGCACTCCACTAGAGTCTAATCCCAGCACTTGGGCAGCAGAGGTTAAGAAATAGGCCAGCCTGGTCTACACAGCAAGTGGAGAGAGGGTACCAGAAAGGTGACTAAGAAAAATGAGGGGTGATACACACATGCATACACACACATGATTTTTTTTTTTTACAGACAACTGTCTCCTAAGTTCCAGGATTAAAGGCATGTAACCAACTAATTAATATATATATATATATATATATATATATATATATATAGTATTCACCCACTGTTAAGAACCAAAACCTTAGATTACAAATCATAACCACGAGCTTGCACATCTGCTGCACACAAATTACTTGCATGCAAAATTGGTCCCATGCTGGACCACATCTGATCCTCAAACCAAGGGAGTCAGGGTTGAAAGATTTCAAGGGGGCATTTCTAAGTGAGAATGCTTTAGGCAGTGACTCCTGGGGACCAGCCTCCAGATAAACTCTGTTTATTCTAGAAAGACATTCCGGCAGCCCTTACAAACTGCCACAGGCCTTGGCTCCCTGGAGAAGGCAGTCTGGAATGCTGGACTGAGAGATTGGGATGAACTTTCCCCGCCCTGTGAAAGACTTTGCCCTCTTTGAGGGACCCAGCATTATGAAATAGAATACGCAGCCCCATCTGATAAGTTATTTCTCCACAGGTGAAATGAGCCAGTCCAAACCAAATTAGATTATATTAAATGTGGGTTTATTGGGAAGCTGCTCTCTCAGGTGGGTGAGTTCACTGGCCCCAAGGAAGGAGGTCAGGGAAATCACCATGGGGAGAGAGAGAGAGGGGAGGGACAGGGACGGAGGGAGGGAGAGAGGGAGGGGAGAGGGAGAGAGAGAGAGACAGAGACAGAGAGAGACAGAGAGGGAGGGAGGAAGGGAGGAGAGAGAGACAGAGACAGAGAGGGAGAGAGGGAGGAGAGAGAGACAGAGACAGAGAGAGACAGAGAGAGAGAGGGAGGGAGGGGGAGTGAGGGAGGGAGGGGGGAGGGGGAGAGAGAGAGAGAGACTGGAGACCTGACCACACAAGGTAATTTTAGAGCCCAGACTTCTGAACCTTGTCGCTTTATTTACACAGTGACCTTCTCTTTCCAACAAATGATGCAGGATGTTCCTTTGGGAGGTAACATGACATTTTCATCTAAAATAAAGTTAGAAAGAGCAGGCGAGTAGGAAGAAGACAGGGGTGTGTGTACCAAATGCATCTGCCTGGGCCCAGCAGGGACTGAGAAGCGGTTCTTTCAAGGCTATTCCTGACAGTCATCGGGTGTGGGCTAGCCAGGCCTGGAGTTGGGGGCAGGATTCCATTCTTTTCCCTTTGAGGTAACTGTCCTACTGAAACTAACAGACTGCAGGCTTGGCTCTGCACCCTTTTATCTCTTTCTTAAGGACTCGTTTTTATTTTGTGTGTATGGGTAGTTTGCTTGTGTGCTGTGTGTGCACCATGTCTGTGCCTGGTGACTGAGGCGTCCAGGAGAGGGTATCAGATCCCTCTCAGAATGGGAGTTATAGGCAGTTGTGGGCTGCCATGTGAATTCTGGGAACCAAATCCAGGTTCTCTGGAAGAAGAACAAGCCCCCCCACCCCCCGGAGCTGGGGACCGAACCCAGGGCCTTGCGCTTGATGGCCTGAAACTTACTATGGCCTCAAACTCAGAGATCTGCCTGCCTCTGCCTCCTGAGTGCTGGGACTGAAGGCGTGTGCCGCCATACTTGAACGCTATTTTTTATTTCCTTTCTTGTTTTTAAACGAGGTCTCCTGTAGTCCAGCCTAACCTCGAACTTCTCTGTAGCCGAGACTGGCCTTGAATTCCTGATTCTCCAGCCTCAGCCTCCCTGGTGCTGAGATTAGAGGGGTGCCCCACCGTATCCAGCCTTGGTTCTCTCTCCTTAGGATTCAGAGAAGCTTGGGCTCAGACAAGGCTGGACTTCTGGGTCCCACCCGACTACCAGATTCCTTTCCTACCCCACCCGAAAGCCCCCCCATCACCCCCACACACCAGGAGGGGCCGGCATTACCGAACTTTGAGTGGAAGTAGCACACCGGCATCCTGCTGACGTCATACTGGTGCAGGAAGTTGCAGCAGTCACTCTTCCGGCAGAGGCCTCGAAGCCAGTGTTTGCACACCACCATCTTCTCGCCCTGCTCGTGCCGAAGGGGGCACAGCATCCCTGCGGAACCCGACACCTGCTGTGGGCCCCACCTAACACCGGCCTGGGGGAGTTCCCTGGGCCCCCCTCCTCACCTCTGCCATCTCTGTGTCCTATCACCCGGACACACAACCCAGGACGGGCTGGAAGAGGGGTCAGAGGACCACACTAGGAAAAGAGTTTATCCTTAACAGACCAGGGTCACTCTCTCAGAACAAAACCCCAGGAACCTCCGGGCTGCTCTCTCCTTGAAGGAACAGTTGCCTTACCCCATGGGCATACTGTAAGTGCTTGTTGAGTTCTTTTACAGGCACTTTTACAGGGAGGGAAATGTTGCTCTGAATTTATTTTCAATAATAATAATAATAATAATAATAATAATAATAATAATACTGGGGCTGGAGAGATGGCTCAGTGGTTAAGAGCACTGACTACTCTTCCAGAGGTCCTGAGTTCAATTCCCAGCACCCACATGGTGGCTCACAACCATCTGTAATGGGATCTGATGCCCTCTTCTGGTGTGTCTGGAGATAGCTACAGTGTACTCATATACATAAAATAAATCCTAAAAAAAATGCTTATGTGTTTATGTGTGTGTGTGACCATATATATGTGTGTGTGCTGTGCATGCTGGAGCCCTCAGAGGTCAGAAGAGGACATTGGATTCCCTAGAACTGCAGTTACAGACCGCTGTGAGCTGCCAGGTGGGTGCTGGGAACTGAACCAGGGTCCTCTGCAAGGGAAGCCAGTGCCTCTAGCTGCTGAGTCGTTAATTCTTTTTTTTTTTTTTTTTTTTTTTTGGTTTTTTTTTTCGGGTTGTGGGTGGGAACCCAGGGCCTTGCGCTTCATAGGCAAGCGCTCTACCACTGAGCTAAATCCCCAACCCCTGAGTCGTTAATTCTTATTATTTGAAACAGGGTCTCGCCCGTAGCCCAGGCTGGTCTCACATTCACTATGTTCCCAAGAATGATCTTGGAACTCTGACCTTGCTGCCTCCAGCTGCAAAGAGCTGAGGCCTGCATCACCACGCTCAGTTCATGGATGCGTGCTTGCTGGAGATGGCCTGTGTGCTCAGCAAATGATCCACCCATGGCATGCCCCCTCCGCGTGAGTTCATGACTTCAAATACTAAGGACAGCGCAGGCGTGAAATGGATGACTCTAACGGTGGACAGACACTAGAAACATCACTGTGACCACTTCAGTATCTTTATGCAGTAGACACTGTCACTGGAAGGGAGGGCTATGTCTAATCTGGACTTGTGTCTATTCGTGACAAGGACGTCCTCTCTGAATGCCCCTGGGCCTGCCTGCATGACTCCCCCCAACCCCCTTTCCCCCATCCCTCCTTCCTCTCTTTGTCTCTCTCTCTCTCTCTCTCTTTCTCTCTCTCTCTCTCTCTCACACACACACACACACACACACACACACACAATCCTGGCCACTCCTAGTGCTCTGGCCTTCTGCAAATAGCAGCGTTCTCTATGGACCTGGAAGGTTCTGGTTTCCCAGAGCCCTGGGTGGCCAGTGAGCTCCTCTTCTTCTCATCCAGTCACTCAGGCTCCAGGGCCTCTCTGCCCCGCCCCCTGCCTCCTGACTTTTAGGAACGGAATATTAACGATCTCCAAGGCAGGCCCCCTAAAGAATCTCTTCACCTGAATCTGTAGCCAGGCTTCAGGGGGGATTGGAAACACTACTGTTGGGGGTAGGTATTTAGACAACTGTATGCTGCCATTGGAGGGAACCTCAAAGTGACCCCCCCACCCAGAAGAGAACACCAGAAGCCAGGGAGGGGGGTAACTCTGGCTACTACTCTGGGAGAGGGACTTGTGAGGGGGATCTCTGAACAGTTGAGGCTGTCACTCATGAAGCTACCTAAGGGCAGAAGAAATGGCCTGGGGTGATTGATGGGTTTCTGTGGTGATTCACAGGGAGGAGAATCCCCTGCTTGGAGAGAGGCTGAGTTGGAATGAGGAGGATGGAAGCTTCCTCAGAACAGAAACCAAAGGCCCCGACCCATCACTACCTACATCAAGAAGAGAATGTTGGGGGTTGGGGATTTAGCTCAGTGGTAGAGCGCTTGCCTAGGAAGCGCAAGGCCCTGGGTTCGGTCCCCAGCTCCGGAAAAAAAAAGAAAAGAAAAAAAAAAAGAAGAGAATGTTGGTCCTGGAGACATAGCTCAGTAGTTTAGAACACTGGCCACTCGTCCAGAGGACCCAAGTTTGGTTCCAGGCACTCACGATAAACAGTTCAAAACCACCTGTAACTACAGTTCTAGACAGATCCGACACCTCTGGTTTCCAAGGACACGTGCACCCATTGTTTCTGTAACTACACGCAGATACACGTAATTTAAAAAACATTTCCAGAAGGGAATGACCCCTTCCAGGCAATCCCCTCATGGCCCTTGTACAAATGTCAGTGGGGTGCCCCCTCCCAAGCCAATGCTCTCCTTAGGAGCATAAAATGTCTTTTTTTTTTTAAAGACCTACTTATTATATACAGTGATATATATATATATATATATATATATATATATATATATATATGCATGACCGAACAAGGCATCAGATCTCATTACAGATGGCTGTGAGCCACCATGTGGTTGCTGGGAATTGAACTCAGGACCTCTGGAAGAGCAGTCAGTGCTCTTAACCTCTGAGCCATCTCTCCAGCCCATAAAATGTCTTTTTAAGACACGTAAAAATAGCTTGATCAGGGGGTTGGGGATTTAGCTCAGTGGTAGAGCGCTTGCCTAGCAAGTGCAAGGCCCTGGGTTCGGTCCCCAGCTCCGAAAAATAGAAAAGAAAAAAAAAATAGCTTGATCAGGATCCCCCACCACACCCAAGGCTGCACCAGATGACCCAAACCCAGTGATATCACTCACTCAGGATAACTGGACGGTCCTAGGACCCCATGATGCCCACTGGACAGTGTATAAGCAGAGACTAGGAGCAATGCTCTCTCTGCTCTGCACATCTGGAGAGATGACACCTTGACCTGCCCTGTGGGAGGAGAGGCTCCCCCAGGAACCTGACCCTCGAGTCAGAGACTTCCGTTACAGACTAGACCCTGACCTTCAGCTAAGATAGGTCTCACAGGTGATCAGCCTTGAGCAGATCGGACCATGGTTAGGAATTTAGAGTGTGAGCCTTGTGTGGTGACCCTCAGCGTAATAAAATACAACTTCCGTGGTACTGACTACACGGGACAGCTGCCTTCTTGCTTGTGACAGAGGCTGAATCTTGTCCTAGTCCAGGCACCAAGCTCACACTCCGTCCTAGGCCCCTGCTGAAGCCAGCCTGGTCTGAGCAGCCATTCCTGCCCCGGCCCAGCCCAGGCCTGACTCACTCACCTTTCACACAGAGCCCTTTAGCAAAGAAGTTGCACACAGCCGAACTGGACTCTGGAGAAGAAAGAAACGGAGGAGAACGGAGTTTGGCAAGTTCCACCTAAGCCTCCCACGGGCTAGGATCTGAGTGGGACGCGACTACTCTCTCCCGCTAGGCTTTGGGGTTTTGTGGTTTGTTGTGTGTTCCTTTGCTTATCTGTTTATGCATCGAAGTCTCCCTCTGTAGTTCAGGTTGGCCTGGAACGCCACCATCCTCCCACCACAGCCTCTTGGCGGCCAACAGTCTGCCATCCAAAGCGGCTGTCTCCAGCGGTGGAGACTGAGTCAAAGGTACTCTCTTCCAAAACCTTTCCCCCCACCGCCCAGAGCTAGCCTCTAAGTTCTCCTTAAACTCAGCCCAACTCTGAGGGAGACGGAGGTGGAAGGGAACTCTGGAAGCTCTGAAATCTGTCTCTCTATCCTGGGTAACGGTGAATTACCCAGAAGCTGTGTAGGAGAGATAGAGGAAAGAAAGTGAGGACAGCTCCTCAAGGACCTGGGCAGGGGAACCAGGCTGTCACCACTCACTGTCCATGCCCTGGAAAGGCAGGAGCCCAGTGCCCCTCTGCAGCTCCACATCCTGCTCAAAGGTGAACGTGAACCCTTGCAGCCCGGCAATGACCTCTTCCATCTCCAGTCTCCCACCCGGACGGAAAGCGCCAAGCTGCTAGAGGCCCTCCCTGCAGGTGGCTCCTATATAACCCATCAGCTCTTAAGGGGCCAGGCCCCATCTGATGCTGGTCCCTCTCTCTCAGGTCACCTCTTTCTTCTCACTGTCTGTACCCCAGAGGCCCTGAAGCTGCCTCGTCCCTCCCACCCATGCAGGTGCACATTCCAGGGCCCCACACCCCCACACTGTTCCCAGAACCCCTCAGGATCCTCAGCTGGAGACGGATTGGCAAAGACTCACACCTGCTTATCTCTGCGTATCACAAAACACAGCCATTGCCAAATCGGTGTTTTCCCATTGTATAAGTGGGGACACAGCCGCACATCGACGCTAGCCTACTACGTTCAGCAATGCCCATGGGTGGGGTGGGGTGGGGTGGGGGTTATCAGAGGGCGTGGGACAGAGGAAAGTTTCCTATTAGGTCCCAGTCACTCTCCCTCCCACAAGGCCCACTGAGCCTCAGACTGAATGACAAGGGAATGGGGGGGGGGGCAAAAGGAATGCAGGCCAGAAGACTCGGAAACTATTGCATGAAGGGCCCTTTGTTTACCCCGTAGGCCATCACAATGGTAAACTTGGACGGAGGGTGGAACCAACCCAAAGCTGGGGGTGACCTCCCAGCGAGGAATCTACTGGGCCACCCCAGAGCCTCCCTGGACACCCCCCCCACCGGAGAAAATGCTTTGTAAATGAAATCTCCATGCAAATGTTGATTTATTATTATTAGGCCAGCCCTGCCCCGCAGGGCCGAGGACCTCTGAATTGTTTTTCTCTGTAGCATTTTTAAAGCTCTAATTAAACTAAACTATTCCCTTCTCCTTCCAGGATCCTGAACTGGCCTGGCCTCTCCAGGAGCCACCGTTTCCAGTACGTACAGGCTTTTGAGACTTTTGAGGTCCTGGGAACCAGAACTAGAGAGATCTCCTCCCTGGGAGCCAGCGGGGAGAAGTAAGCTGGGCCCTGCAGGCCCGTGGCTGAGCAGACAGGATCCAGCCTGCTAGCTTTGTTTCCTGTGGCTGTTCCGCCTAGATCAGTTGTTCTTTTGAACTCCAGATCTGAAAAGAAAACAGCTGGAGAGGTAGACCCACGCTGGGAACAGCGGCGGAGCTGGGCGGGGCCGGAGTAAGCGCTGCCTGGGATGGCCCTGTCCTTGGGTACGCCGGACTGGAGGCAGAATGGCTGTCTAGGGCTAGAGATCAAGAGTCCCTGGGGAAGAAACTCTTGCAACTCTTGACCCTGTCCTTAGGTATTGATTAGGTCCCTAAAGTATCACTTTGGCCTCATTTGAGAGTCCCACGAGTCTGCTAGAGAAGGCAGAGGGGGGAATCCAGGTGCAGAAAGCTCACCAGCACACAGCGGAACGACGTCCTGGGGGCGTGGTGGGGGCGTGGCTCAGGCCGTGGGGCAGAAACAACATTGGACAGGATTAGGGTTGGATGGAGGGATGAGGGCAGGAAAAGGTGACAGAGAGTATGCTAAGAGAAAAATCTGGTGGTGATGTGGATGGGGGTGGGGGGTGTTCCAGAAGAGGGACCAGACCAAGACCTGCCAGACCAAGAAAAAACTGCATTCTGAGAAGATGTGGGGTTGGGGATTTAGCTCAGTGGTAGAGCGCTTGCTTAGCAAGCACAAGGCCCTGGGTTCGGTCCTCAGCTCCGGGAAAAAAAAAAGGAGATGTGCAGTTGTGCAGTGCGTGGTAGGCCAGGAGGAGAAGGGTGGTGGGGAGTCTTAGGCCACTTCAGAGGCTTGGTTTTGTTGTTTTGTTTTGTGGTTTTGTTTTTGAGACAGGGCCTCTCTGCTTAGCCCTGACCAAACCCGAACTCACTAGGTAAATCTGGCTATAGAGACCCTGTGGCCTGACTGGACTGGTATAAAAGGCATGAGCTGCCAGGCCTGTTGTGTGTGTGCATTTGCGCGTGTGTGCACGTGCGCGTGTGTATGTACTCATGTGTATGTGTGTGTGTGCGCACGCGTGTTTGGGGGGGGTAATCACAAAGGTGACCACCCTGCAAGGACTCCCCGGAGAGGACAGAGACCCTGGAGGATGGGCTGAGAAAAAGGCAGGAAAGGGAACATGAAAATAATAGTCGAGCTGGGCAGTGGTAGCTCACACCTTTAATCCCAGTGCTCAGGAGGCAGAGGCAGGTGGAGCTCTGAGTTCGAGGCCAGCCTGGTCTACAGAGCAAGTTCCAGAATAGCCGAGGCTAAACAGAAACCTTATCTCAAAAAGCAAAACAAAACTGCCCTGGAGATGTGGCCTGAGGTCCTTTCTGAAACAACTCCAGTGGCCCCAAAATGTTCAAGAACCTTTTCCTCCTCTTAGGCCAAGGGGTCCTTCTAGTACCTCATCCGCAGAAGATGCTCCTGAATGCCAGAGTATGTGTTCGGATTTAAATCTCGGCCCGTGCCCGGACAAAAGACGCGCAAACACCAAGGTTCCACGTGGAGAGGTTTAATGAGAGAAGAGTAGAAGAAGAGAGGAAAGGCGGCTGGCCATAGGCACTTGGAAGAGGGGGATGAGGACAAGAACAGAGAAGTACAAAGAGCAAGAGGGGTAAAAGAGAGTAAGAGGGGGGGGGCAACCAGCCCCAGGCACAGCTGGCTGTTGCCAGGCAACTGTGGGGTGGAACATACCTGGCTGCTGCCAGGTAGCTGTGGGGGTGGAGCTTAAACAGAATACCCACAGTATGGGCTCCCTCCCCTTGTCTTCTCATGGTTAGTGTGGTACAGGAAAGAATCCTGCTGTAGTGGGCTAAACTGCCCCCTTACTCAGCTCAGCATCTTTTACTGTGGGTTTGGGCTTATTTGGAATTAAAGACTTTGCAGATGTCAGGAGTTTCAAGATGTGATCACCCTGGAATTAGGGCCATGAGTGGATGTCCTTGTGAGCAGAGAGGAGCCAGGCTTGGTGTCACACATCTGTAATGCTAGCCCTGAGATCCTGCCTCAGCAGGAGTTGGGGGTTGAGAGCATCTTGAGTCTGTCTTAAAATGCAAAAGGAGGAGAGAGGTTTGAGACACGCCCGATCCTGAAGAGTCGCTGGAAGACAGGAGGTGGAGACTGCACCAGGAAGCTAAGAACTGCAGGCAGAGGACCTGGCATGGCCTGGACTTTGCACCTTTGGCCTTAACAACTTCAGCATACAAAGCCAAGAAGTAAGGAAGCTGAGGCAGGAGGATGGCCATGATTGTGTGTGGTGGTTTGAATGGGAGTGGTCCCCATATGCTGCTCATATATTTGGATATCTGACCCCCTTCCCCAGTTTGGTGGAACTGTTTGGGAAAGATTAGGTGTACCCTTGTTGGAGGAGGTGTGTCATTGGGAGTGGGCTTTGAGGTTTCAAAAGCCCATACTACACACACACATACACACACACACACACACACACACACACACACACACACACCACATGTAAGCGCTCATCTTCTATGCCACCACAAGTGCCTGTCTACTGCCATGCTCCCCGCCATGATGGTCATGAACTCTAACCCTCTGGAACTGTGAACCCCCAAATTAAATGCTTTCTTTTGTAAGTTGCCTTGGTCATGATAACTGTTCACGGCAATAGAAAAGTAGCTAAGATCTAGGTTACATAGTGAGTTCCAGGCCATCTTTGACTGCAGCATGAGTCCCTGTCTTAAAAAACAAACAGAACTGAGGGCTGGAGAGACCGCTCAGCGGTTAAGGGCACTGACTGCTCTTCTAGAGGTCCTGAGTTCAATTCCCAGCAACCACATGGTGGCTCACAACCATCTGTAATGGGATCTGATGCCTTCTCGTGGTGTGTCTGAAGACAGTATAGTGTCCTCATACATAAAATAAATACACTTAAATAAAACAGGACTGGGTGCTGGTTTTAATCCCCAGTTTCAGGTGAACTGGGTGTGGTGGCCCATGCCTGTCGTCCTAGCACCAGAAGGGTATAAGCAGGAAGATCCAGAAGTTCAAAATCATTTTTGGCTATACAGAGAGTTTGAATCCCAGGCCAGCCTGGGCTACCTGAGTCCCAGGTCATGAGGTCCCATTGGGGACTCAAGCTGTCAATCTCCAGTTGTATTCTCTGTTACTGATGACAAATGTCCCCTGTGACCAGGGGAAACTTTTTCTCATCCACTGGTTTAGACTACGTCATGGTTCCCAGGGTCTATCAGCACCCCACTGTACAAAGACAGAAAGCAAGCTGCTGTAGCGAAGCTCTGGGAATGAGGATAGGTTCCCCCTCCAGGGATGTCCCCCCTCTCTAGACCCAGCTTCTGCACTGAATCACTCTAGATCCGGCTTTTGTGTCCTGGAGCTTGCCCTGAGCACATGTGTTGTCCTTTGTTAATTAATTCATGGGTGCAAAGTGGACACCAAAGTCACAGCACAGTGGCATTGATTTTTAATCACCATCATAACGGCGCTGTAGTTCAACTCCAGCTACAAATTCCATGACTCATCGCCACGCCACCTCCCTTCCTTTTTATAAAGGCCCCGTTCTGAAAAGCAAGGGTCAGTGCCCAGAGCTTTGAATTCTCTGGCCGTGGAGTGTGGTGAGGTCAGCACTTCCTGCCCCTATCTCACCAGGGCTTTGCAACCTTCCCACCCGTGCCTTGCTGGGGCAGAGCTCAAACTAACCCAGGGCCGGTGCCACTTTCGTCCTGAGCAACTGCCTTGCCCAAACACTCTAGTCAGTCCTGAATTCATGGAAAGGCGCCTGTGGCACAAGACCGTCCCCTCTCTGCTCTTCTCTCTGCGTCCCAGATTCCCCATCAGTAATATGGACTACCTCGGTGACAGAGGACAAGTTAGAGAGATATCAGGGGCCTTTGTCTTTGTTTTATTTTGTTTGTTTTATTTATTTGTTTGTTGAGACAGGTTCTCATTCCGTATCCCTGGCTGGCCTGGAATTTGCTTTGTAGACCAGGCTGTTCCCTACCTCACAGGGATCTACCTGCCTCTGCCTCCCTGAGTGCTGGGGTTAAAGGTATGTACCATACCTGGCCTAAACCATGTTTGTTTGTTTGTTTTTTAAGATTTATTTATTTATTATATATGAGTACACTGTAGCTGTCTTCAGACGCACCAGAAGAGGGCATCAGATCCCATTACAGATGTTTGTGAGCCACCATGTGATTGCTGGGAATTGAACACAGGACCTCTGGAAGAGCAGTCAGTGCTCTTAACCGCTGAGCCATCTCTCCAGCCCCTAAACCATGTTTTTATTTTATTTTTTTTATTACACTTACTTGTTTATTTTTGTGCGTCGAAGAGTGCATACCAAGGTGTCCCATGGAGATCAGAGGACAACTTGTGGGAATCAGTTCTCTCCTTTTCGCCACAATAGGTAAGTTCCAGGGATCGAACCCAGGTCATCAGGCTTGGCCGCAAGCACCTTTACCCACTGAGACATCTCACTGGCCCACAAGTGCCAGTTTCATGGGAATTGTCTTTCCAGGAGAGGACAGATCTATCTGCTGTCTAGGCATGACAGTGGGATTAAATGGGGCCTGGTGTACAAGAACCCAGGTTCCCTAACCCCTGGACTGGTCACCTTTGTTATTCTGTTGCTGCAGGGCCTGCCTGGTTAGATGTGCCCTTGGGTGGGGTTTGCTGTGGGTTCAGACCCTGAAAGTTGCCAAACTCCGAGCTTTGACAAGCACAGCGGTCTGAGAGCCGTAGTTTGGGGAGGTGACCCACAGCTGCTGCAGCCGCGGCTGCTCCTGCTCAGCTCCAGAGACGTTGGCCCAGTACGCCCTGCTACCTCCATTTCCGTGTGCCCTAGAGATGCCACTTAGTGGGGACAGCTGTTGATTGCATGGTAGCCACTTAGATTACTGGGCAAATGGCCCAGCAGGCAGAGCTCCATGCCTTTTAGTCTGACAGGATCTATACCTGGTTTCCTAAAAACTCAGGCCTGCTCCCTCGAGTCCCAGTCCCCTCTCATCTCCTAGGCCTCAGGAAGAGGGTCCTGCTTCCTCTAGACAAGTAAGACCAGGCCCTCGAGGCCTAAGACAGTGACCAGGGCTTTGCTAATACCGAGGGTTAGGGCTTTGGCCTGAGAGTCAAGAAGTTAGAATCATCGGGAGTCTCGCGAGAAGTAAGCCCAGATCTGCAGGCCCATTCCCTCCATTTTCATTCTGCACTGTTACCACCAGGAGTCTCTGCCTGGTTTTCAGTTTACTTCCCACTATCCTTTAGTTCTGAGCCCAGAGCGCCTTCAAGGCTGAGCAGTGCCTTCCCACAGACCGCCTTGGGTGCAGAGGGAATCCTTCACACGCCCGTCCTCCACACTTTGTAGAGAAAGGAACTTCATGAGTTCAGGGGAACCCAAAGACCCCACTATCAACCAAAAGCTGGTTGGCAGAGTGGCAGATAGCACTAGCTGGGGAGTCACCTGCTTTCTTTCCAGGTCTCCACAGTCCTTTGGCTGCCTTCTCTGGCCTCTGGCCTCTGGCCTACTCGGTCGCTGGGAGGACATCCACTCACTCGTTCATGTACTGACTCACAGACTCAAAAGTATTTGTCACCAGGAATGGTGGCACACGCCTTTAATCCTGGACTCAGGAGGCAAATCCCTGTGAACTTGAGAATAGCCTGGTCTACGTAGTAAGTTCTGGACCAGCCAGAGCTACACAGTGTAAGATTCTTGTCTCTGAAACAAAAAGAACCTGGCAGCCTCTCCCTCTGGACGACTCAGAGTGAGCAAGACAGAGCCACTTGCCTACTGGTGTGGACAGCAGAATGGTGACCCGTGTCCTGGTCCCCAGAAACTGAGAATCATCACTAAACATGGCAAAAGAGGCCTTGCAGAGTTGATGAAGAACTGCTTGTTCTTCATTGAGTCAGCCTCTATAAAAACCCTGACCAACCGTCCTCCTTCCTCAGCCTTCAAGGGTTGGCATTATGTATGTGTGTTACCCGGCAACAACAAGGAACCCTGGGAGGCAGAGAAAGACACATCTGAAGATGCTGTCCTGCTAGCCTCGAGCAAAGGTGGATAACGGGGTCATGAGCCAAGGAACATAGGATTGATGTTCTTTTAGTTTACTTTATAATTCTGGGTTTTTGAGATAGGTCTCCCTTCACAGTAGATAGTAGCCCTGCCTGGCTTAGAACTCAGTATGTAGTTGAGGCTGCCTTTGAGCTCACAAAGACTCCCCCTACTTCTGCTCCTTCTCCTGCCTCTGCCTCTGCCTCTGCCTCTGCCTCTGCCTCTCTGCCTCTCTGCCTCTCTGCCTCTCTGCCTCTCTGCCTCTCTCCCTCTCTTCCTCTCTGCCTCTCTGCCTCTCTCTCTCTCTCTCTCTCTCTCTCTCTCTCTCTCTCCCTCTCTCTCTGCCTCTCTCTCTCTCTCTCTCTCTCTCTCTCTCTCTCTCTCTCTCTGCCTCTCTCTCTCTCTCTCTCTCTCTCTCTCTCTCTCTCTGCCTCTCTGCCTCTCTCTCTCTCTCTGCCTCTCTGCCTCTCTCTCTCTCTCTCTCTCTCTCTCTCTGCCTCTCTCTGTCTCTCTGTCTCTGCCTCTCTGCCTCTGTCTCTCTGTCTCTGCCTCTCTGCCTCTCTGTCTCTCTGTCTCTGCCTCTCTGTCTCTCTGCCTCTGCCTCTGCCTCTGCCTCTGCCTCTGCCTCTGCCTCTGCCTTCTGCCTCTGCCTCCTGCCTCTGCCTCTGCCTCCAGTGCTATGATTAAAGATGTGCATGCCTGGCTAGGTTTTGTGTTCTTGAAAACTCCAGAGACAGAGTCCTCATTTGAACCTGGAGAAGAAAAGCAGTCTTTCTCATGCCTTGGTTTGAGACCAGATTTGGGTCAGGGGAGGAAGGTCAGAAAAGGACAAAATCTAGTTATAGATTATGTCCTCAACACAGGCACTGCCCTGGGTCCATTCTCAGCACCACACGCCATTTCAGGGCCGGGGATGTAGCCCAATAATAGAGCACTTCCCTTCAGAAGCCATTTCTGATCTCCAGGTTTGGGAAGCACCTCCAGATCCCAAATTAGGAAAGTGGGGCTTTTGGCACATACGACAGATACCTCGTTTTTGTGCCTTTTAGAAAAAGCCCTGTGCCTGCAAAACCCTGAATTCACTCTGAAAAGAAGACCAAAGCCAAGACATCCACAGTCCCTGGGCCAGGAGCCCACAGCAACCAAAAGGCAACCCCAGAAAGGAAGGTTTCCTCTTCCAGGCCTGGGGCACACCGTCTCTTCTAAAACCTGTAAAATGCCAACATAGACCATAATCGTGAGCAAACTTGTAACCCAGTAGATGGGCGGGGAGAGGATATAGCAGGGCCACCTAGGACTCGGGACGGTTATGCAACAGGGAGGCATGGGGGCTGGGGGTGGATCCATACCCACTGACCCAGAAGAAAAGATTCTTCCAGACCTGGTAGCCATGATACCCTTCACCAAATGTGAGTCCGAGGTCACCGATTCGATCTGCCTCTGAGGTCCACTGTGTACCCAAGAAAAACATTTTGCCTGCCCTCGGGGCTGTTATCTCTAAATGATTCTCGGGATGGAAGGCAGACAGACTGAGCACGGATGGAAACACCCTCCGGGCCCCACTATTGACAGGGAAGCCATTGTGACCATTTTTATGCGCACAGCCGAGTAGTCGTGGGTGGCAGTAGCAGGTGACAGAGGCGGGTGGGGACCTTCCTCTCCTGCCTGAATAAACCACCCTGACCTTGGGCCAGGGCATGAGACTTAGAACAGCCCAGGGAGCGAGCGTAGGCACATCTCCCATGACCTCCTCTCCCTTGTGACTTTGCCTCCCTTTGGAGAACCTCAAGCCCACAGCTTTCCCGGCTCTGGCTCCTTGTCTGGGCGGTGGATTCCGCTCTTGGCTGAGGACTTCCCAGTCCAGATGCATTTTCTCTGCACGAGTAGACAGCTGTCTGATCTCTCTGTCAGCTTGGGTTGCTGTAACAAAATAGACTGGGCTCTGTAAAGCGACACATCCTGGAGCTCGGGATAATGCCCAGGTGGTAAGAGTGCTCAACCAACACGCAGGAAGCTCTGGGTTCCATCCCTAGCTAGCGCATAATAAACTGAACACAGTAGTGTCTTAGTGCCTGCAAGACCCTGTTTCAGAAAAGGCGAAGGGATAGGCCTGCCTCAGGAGGTAAAGTGCTTGTCATACAAACTTGAGGACCTGAGTTTAGATCCCCAGGACCTGTGTGGAAACCGTTGGGGAGGGAGAGACAAGCATGTCCCTGGGGCTCACTGGCTGGCCAGCCTGGCCAAATCATGCAGTGCCAGATTCAGTAAGAGATTATGTCTAAAACTAGTGAGGAAGAAGGGTGCCAGGGACAGCTCAGCAGTATAGAGCATTTGATGCTCTTGCAGAGGACCCAGATGTGGTTTCTAGCATGGCCATAGCAGCTCTCCCTATCTGTGACTTCCTGGGGATCTGACACCCTGTCTGCATGTGGCACACACAGACAGACAGACAGACATGGAGGTAAGACAGCCATACACAAAATAAATCTTAAAATAATAATGATGATGATGACCTGGATCCGGCAAGATGGCTCAGGGCGTGAAGGTGATCACTCTGCAAGCCTGGTGACCTGAATTCAATCCCTGGAACCCACAGAAAGGTGGAAGGAGAGAACCGACTCCACAAAGCTAACCTCTGACCGTCACGCACGTGACACGCACAAGTGCCATATCCATCTATCATGTATATACACACAGAAGGAATGGATAAGGGGGAGCTCGAACGCCACATCAGCCTCCTCTGTTGATCACAGTTTTGTTTTTTTTTTTCATGAGGGACAGTGCTGAGGATTTAATCCAGGGCCTTGCACATGCTAGATAAGCACTGTACCACTGACTCACATCCCAATAGTGCTGGTGGCTGAGTTTTATTGAGAGGGAATTCACTGTGCAGCCCAGGCTGGTTCCTGCCTACAGTAAGCCTTCCCCAGCCTCAAGAGTGCTGGGATCCAAGGCTTGGGCCACCATGCCTGGTCAGGCTCTGGTTTTTGCTGTCTCTTTTGTGTTGGATAGAATCTAGCAATGTAGCAAGTCCAGGCTGGACTTAACCCTGTGATACCTCCTGCAGGGGTCTCTGTACAGCTGGGTCTCCAGGTGTAAACTACCGGACATTTCAACACAATTCTGGCAAATCCAAGATTAAGAAGTGATAGATCCAGGGTTGGGGATTTAGCTCAGTGGTAGAGCACTTGCCTAGGAAGCGCAAGGCCCTGGGTTCGGTCCCCAGCTCCGAAAAAAGAAAAAAAAAAAAAAAAAAAAAAAAAAAAGTGATAGATCCTAGGGAGGGCACTCTACTGGGGTTGCAAGGGCATGTTGTTCCAACCTGCGGAAGAGAGAGATTGAGCTGTTGTGTTCCCTTTCACTTTTTAGCTTTTTAACCTGTCTGGTCCCCATTCTCTTGACATCATCTCAACCTAGTCATTTCCCGGAGGCCCCATCTCCTAAGACCATCCCAGTAGATAGTTAGAACTTGGATGCTTGGAGGGAACATCTTCTACTGTGGCTTCTCTTTCTCTCTCTGTCTCTCTGTCTCTGTCTGTCTGTCTCTCTCTGTCTGTCTCTGTCTGCCTGTCTGTCTCTCTCTCTCTCTGTCTGTCTGTCTCTCCTCTCTCTCTCTCTCTCTCTCTTTCAGAAGAAACCCACTGTGTAGGCCAGGCTCAAACTCACAAAGATCCACTTGCCTCTGCCTCTGGAGTCCTGGAATTAAAGGCATGTGCCACCTTGCCTGATGATTGGTACACATTATTATTTCTTCTTCTTCCTCTTCCTCTTCTTCGTGTGTGTGTGTGTGTGTGTGTGTGTGTGTGTGTGTGTGTGTGTTTATTTTGAGACAGTGTTTCTCTGTGTAGCCCTGGCTGTCCTGGAACTCACTCTGTAACTAGGCTGGCCTCACACGCAAGAGATCTGCCTGCTTCTGAGTGGCTAGTATTAAAGGCGTAACCACCACAACCCGGCTGTGCATTCTTTTTTTTTTTTTTTTTTTCTTTTTTTTTTGGAGCTGGGGACCGAACCCAGGGCCTTCGTTTGCTAGGCAAGCGCTCTACCACTGAGCTAAATCCCCAACCCCATTTTTTTTTTTATTAGATTTTTTTGAAGTCTTTCTTACATGGGAGGTGTCCCCCACTCCCAAGCTATCTCACCAGCCAGCTGTGTTAAAGTCACCAGGAACCAGCTAACCATTCTTCAGAAAAGCAAAATTACCTACCCTTTCTCATAGTGTGGTCAGGGAAGAAAAGCCCTGACAAAGGAGCCAGCACTTCCCACCGAGGAAGGCAAAGAACAGAGTCATCTCTGTCTATCTCCAAAACCAAAGCAGAAACTATGGAAAGCAGAATTGGTGACGATAACAACTGTTGAGGGCAGGTAGAGGCCGAAGAGAAAAGTCCTTGTCCTAAAGAGGCATGTGTTAAAGGATTTGTCCCTAGGACAGTACTAAAGGAAGATGGTGGGACCTTTAAAAGGCAGGGCTTAGTGGGAGGTCTTTAGGTCATGGGGGGGAGAAGCGTGTGACTTGATAGACAGTACCACCGTCATACCCTGCCCAGGGTCCATCCTCTCCTCCTTCCTTGTCTCCAGGACAGGAAGTAAGCAGTCTGTACCACAAACCTCCTGGGCATTTGTTATGGTAATGAAAAGCTGACAACAGATTCTAATTCCCTCAGCCTCTGGCCTGCTCAATCTTCCCCTCCTATAACCGTTGTTACCCACACCCACGCTCAGGCCATCAGCTAGGTGTGCCATTGCCTAATAACTGCATGGCTTGCAGTTCACGTACTGACGTCTGTCCTGTGGGGCTGGGCTGAGAGACTCTTCCTAAGGGGGCTGGGATACATATCCTTGTATGACTATTACTTTATTTTTGAGACAGAGGTCTCACTATAGAGCACTGTCTGGCCTGGCACTCACCACGTAGATCAGGCTGGCCTCAAACTCACTGAGATCTACATGCATCTGCCTCCCAAGTGCTTAGAATTAAAGCTGCGGGGCATCATACCAGCCTTTTTTTTCTTTGACTTATCTTATTTTATATGTATGAATATTTTGCCTGAATGTGTGAACACGCACCATGTGTATGCCTTGTATCACAGAAGTCAGAAGAGGGCATCAGATCCCTGGGACCAGATGATTGTGAGCCACCAGGTCGGTGCTGGGAATTGAACTCTGGTCCTCTGCAAGAACAAGTGTGTTGGGGATTGTTCTAATGCTTTCATTTAATCTGGAATCTGTGTGTCCAAACGCTGAAGGCCCTTGTCCCCAGTTGGTTTTTAATCGATCAATAAAGATGCCAGCATCGGGGCAAAGGGAGAGGGGCAGGACCCTTAGATTTGTGCAAGCTAGGATGTGAGAGAGAGGAGAGGAGAATCATCATGTTTCAGAGGGAGACTGATCAGACTTAGACCTGCAGAAGGAGAATCATCCAAAATGTAGAGGACAAGGAATGCAGTCCCTGGAAGGGCTGCCCAGAAGCGTCTTGGACAGCAAAGACTAGGGGGTCACCCAGAAGGAACAGGGCAGCAAAGATAGACCACAGATATAGAGAATGTTGAGTCAGAAGTACAAGAGGGAAACCTATGCTAGCTGGGCAGAGGATTAGAACTGCCTAGTCGGGCTAGAGAGATGGTTCAGTGGTTAAGAGCACCGGCTACTCTTTCAAAGGTCCTGAGTTCAATTCCCAGCGACCAGATGGTGGCTCACAACCATCTGTAATGGGATCCAATGCCCTCTTCTAGTGTGTCTGAAGACAGCTACAGTGAACTTACATATAATAATAAATAAATTAAAATAAAAAGAACTGCCTAGTCTTTGAGCTAGTCAAGGCATTTCAAAAATAAGCTTGTGTGTGTGTGTGTGTGTGTGTGTGTGTGTGTGTGTGTGTGTGCGCACGTGCATACATGTGCACACATTTCATTTGTGAATCCAAAGAGTTCCTGGATGGGTGGTCGAAAGTGCGTGACCCGCTGGGAGCACAGAGCGGTTAGCTAAACTCGCTGCTCTTAAAAAATGAAATCAAAGCGAAACAAAATTCATTTTAGACTTCAGAATCAAGAAAAAACAAAACAAAACACTAAACTGCCCTGCGTCCATCCATCTCCTGACTCGAGAATCGATAAATAGATTTCCCTCTGTCTTGACAGGGAGCCCAGAGCCCAATGCGGGCCCACCTGAACATGCGGGTCATAGTACGATTTGTTCCAGCCTTGTGTTTTCTGTTCTATTTTTACCCTATTGTGTTCCATGCGATTTCATAAGCTGCCTCCAAACTCTCTGGAACAGAGTGGGCACAGAAAGAAAACACAATTCAGTAGAGCCCTGTGGCCTTGGCCGGTTGCTTTTGTTTACTTGCTGCCTTGTGTCACTTTACGATTGTTTTCCTGGAGTGGAGGGGCAAAGCTACCTTTGACTCTTTCTGTCCCGTCCGTCCCCCCCCCCCCGACCTAGGAGTCTCCCTCCAGGGCCACAGCAACTAAGTGGGACGAGGCAACAGGTTGCAGGGGCCAAAACAGCAACGTCCATCTGCCCACGTGCTTGACTTCCTCCCCGACAGCGCTCTTCCGGTCTCCCATCTGACTGATGGCAGGAAGGCTCCCGGTCTGGAGGAGCTTGTGAAGGGAGAAGAAGGATGGTTAGCAGAAGAATGCTCTTTTTCCTGCATCCTAGATCAGACCACGGCCAGAAAGCTGTTACAGGGCAGTCAGGGTGAACAGGGTCCCATGCGCACCTGTGAAGGCTAACCCCTCTCTGAGAGCCCTCTCGGTGCTGATGCAAGGGGCCTCAGTCTTCCTCTCAGTCTTCGCTCTCTGCTCTGTGCTCCTCCTCACTCCCCTATTATCCAGTCTTCATCTTCCGATCTATAACATGGGGGCAGCTGGGAGCCAGATTTGATGTTTGGACGATGCTAAGAATCCCCAGGATGTCAGGACTGTGACATCTTCCATTCCTTTCAGCTGCTTCCCCCTGGGATGTGGTGAGAACCTTGGCGGAGAGAAGAGGGGTAGCTTTGGGTGTAGGGGAACGCTGGGCTCGAAAGTGATCACCACACGGGAGCAGCTCAGGCTAGAGCTGAGGCTGTGGGTTCTGGAGGCAAAGGGCTTCATCGGTGCGCTGGTCCGGCCTGGCTGAGGTGGGACGGACAAGGTGAAAGGGAAAGGCCTTTGCACTGCCTAGGGGCAGAGCCAGCAGCCCTTCGGTGAGTGAATAGTTGCCCCTGAAAAGCCAGGAGTTGCCAGTTTTTCTTAGGTGGGGGTTGGGGGTGGCACAAGTCAGGCCTCTGTCATGTGTGGCCCTCTGGGCACTGTTCCCATCTGGGACCTCATCCTAGGTCCTAGTGTGTAGATCACTTCTGGAGAAAGGCCTGATGGTTCCAAGAATGACTCCAGGGACCAATCCTGCTGTGTCCTGGCTCCTCTGGTCACTAGCTGTGTGGGGTCCGTAAGCTTCATCTTTTTTTTTTTTTTTTTGTTCTTTTTTTCGGAGCTGGGGACCGAACCCAGGGCCTTGCGCTTCCTAGGCAAGCGCTCTACCACTGAGCTAAATCCCCAACCCCCGTAAGCTTCATCTTGAGCTGTCTTGTGTGTGTTCTGGCCATCGAGGCTCAGTGGCTGAGGGTGCTTGCTTCTAAATCGACCTGAGTTCAATCCCTGTAACCCACATGGTGGAAGGAGACCTCTACAGGAACACTGTGGCAAACACCCCTCCTGCTTCCCATAAATAAATGTAATTATAATTAAATGTAAATAAAAGTAAAAAAGATTTAAGTGGATGTGCTCTATTTTCATTTCATGAAGACTTCATGACACCTGAGACCAAACACTTAAGTGGTCCTGATGTGGATGTGTGGCAGTCATAGCAACACTGATGCCCCTTATCACACTAATAGGATGGGACAGGAGAGTACGGCTCCAAGACATAGAAACAGGACACCTTGGGGTGGTAGGGAGGAAACGTGCCCGGAGGACTGGGTCTGGGCAGGGGAGGCAGTAGGCCCACACTTGTTATTGAGAAGCCTTTGGGGTCCCCTCAGAAGCCTTTGGGAAATCTTATCTGAGAGCAGTTGTCTGAGGGAGGAGGGATCCTACAGAATATCTCTGAGACCTGGACCAGGCCCGGTAACTCACACCTGGAATTCTAGCATTCTGGGGGAGACACATTCAGGGTCAGCTTAAGAAAAGAAAGTGACTTGCTGTGTGGGACCCCTAGGTTGCTTGGGTACAATTCAGAGACCAACGTGGGGTTGGTGAAAGGTGGGCCTTCTGCCAACCAAGCAAGGGATCCACGTTCAAGGGATGCTGTGGCACAATGTACGTACCTCTCCAGGGTGTCATCACTGCGGAGAGAGAAAGCAATCTGCATGAGCTAGAAGGTGAAGGCAGTCCAAGAGGCACTCTCTCTGTCCCTGTCTCCTGGGTCTGTGGCAGCCCCAGTCAGAGGGTAAGTCTCCATAAGCCCTGGTGGGACAGTTCCTACTGTGTTCAAAACAGATGCTGCCTTCCACTGGATTCTCAAGAACCCTAGGTTGGTCCCAGGTGGGCAGAAGGCCTTTCCTCTCACACCCTGTCTGGGAGGGAAGGGCATCCATCACCCCAGTCGTTCCTTCTTATCCCCATCATTGAAGATGGGCTTCAGGCCAGCGGCACCCTAAGATTCTCAGGGGACTCCGGTGTGCCCCAGCCTGGCTCTTTCTCACTCAAGTTCGTTGCCCCACCCTGCTCTTAGCTCCTCATTAAACCGGTCTCTCACTAGCTTTAATGAGCCTGTCTGGGGACACAGACACATGGGTGACATTCTTAATTATGCCTTTAATTGCTTCCCAGGGAGAGGATGAATGGGAAACCCAAATTTCTCTGCAGACGCTGCAGAGGATTCAGCCGGACCTCAGCTCAAGAATTCCTTAAATGTCCAGAGAGAAAGCAGGGAGCCCTACCCAGGCTATGCTGCCCTCAGAGCCACCTGGGGCTGTTGGGAGTATGGGCGTGAGGAAGGCAAGGTCTGAGGATGGAGGACTGTGGGTGGAGAGGTCACCTGGTTCCCACACCCAGGGTGGATGCACCCTGGCCTCATTTCCAGAGATGCACCCAGGGGAGGTGTTGAAGGAGCAGAGGCTGTCAATCAGGGATCGCCCATTCCATCTCTACACCAGCATGCAGCTTTGGGGCTGCCATGGCGGCCCTGAGGTCTCTTTATTCTGCACCACTGGAATATGGAGATCCCATTTGGCTGAGCACTGAGGTGAAGCCCAAAGCAAGCCGTCTGGAAGTCCATTCTAAAGACAGATGGTAGAGAAGGAAGAAGGCCCATTTATCTCAGCCCCCTGCCAAGGGCAACCCTGGGTGTGCCAGGATCCTGCATGACTCCTGGGGCATGGGGAAAGAGCAGCCCCATCCCAGGAACACCAGGATAAACCCTCTGCCACCAGCTCCACCCACCCTGCAAGGGCAGCAGCCCTTCGACTTTACAGAAAGGCTCAGTGACCAAGACCTCCCTCCCCTGAACTGTTAAGGGGCCAGCAGAATCCCAGAGTCCGTAGGGCCTGCTCAAGCAGAGGGGCTTCCCAGGGAGAGGATGAATGGGAAATCAAGGCAGCAGCCTTGGCAGCATCTGGAGGAGGCTTTGGCCCTCCAAGAGGCCTGAAGGTGGGAGGGCCCCAAGCTGGGAAAGAGAAGCTTCTTTAGCCTTGAGAAGTCAGGAAGTAGTTGACTCTAATGGATCCTCTCTCAATGGTCTACTTGATGACATCTAAAACAACTGAGTTGGGGTGGACAGGAGAGCACCCTCTCAGAGGCAAAAGGGAGGAGATGAAGAAGGGGGGGCACTAGGAAGGGGAGCAACATTTGAAATGTAAATAAATAAAATAGATTTTAAATAAAATCACCTAAGAGAAAGGCCTCTAGGCATGCATGTGTGTGCACTTGTGTGTCTTGAGGTAGAAAGGCCTGCCCACCATGGGCAGCACCATTCTCTATGTCAGCTGCTAGGCTGTATAAAGAGAAAGTGAGCTGAGGTCCAGCATTCAGTTCTTTCTTCTTGACTGTGGATTGGACATCACCAGCTGCTTCAAGCTCCTGTTTTTGCCAGAACTAAGACTACCACCAGCCCCTTCCAATTCTAAACTGAGACACTCCCCCACCCGCAAGATGCACGCACACACACCCAGGAAGAAGAGACAGACGCTAGGAGTGCTAGGAGGAAATTTTAATATTTTCTTACTGCTTTATCAATGTCATGGAAAAAAAATACAAAGTTTAGAGTCTAGAACCAACCAGGTAGATTTAGGAGAGGGGTGTGTGTGTGCTGCTGGCTAGAGACACAGCTCTGCAGTTCTGTCAGTGCCTACCTGCGTAGGAGCACCAGTCAGGAGCCCAGTGAGCATTTCAGGATCAGAATTTGGAGGCCTCTGGAAGCAGAGCAACCCATGGCCAGTCACCATCTGGCCAGACTCTGCTTGTAATTTAGCTTGCTCTCTCCCCAGATTCCCACTGGCTATGCTTGACCAGGGACTGGGTCAGCCTGCTCCCAGCACAGAAAAGTAATGAGCTACCACCTCCCCAGGGCTCAGGTCCCGGCCTCTACCCTTGTTCTGGGTAGAGTTACAGGAGCCGAGCAAAACAGATTTCAGAAAAACAAACAGCCAGGAACTGTGGTGCACACGCGTAACCCCAGCTCCTAGGGAAAGCGAGGCTTGCAGGAGCTTGAGGCTGGCTTGGGCTACAGAGTGAGACTGTACCTCAAAAAGCCAAAACCAAACAAACAAAAACCCACGTTCATTTTCCTGGAATCCAAATCAAATATGGTCCTGTTTTGTTTCGTGTTTTTTGCTAAGCCTGGCCCTTAACCCAAGGAGAGGACACTAACGAGCCAAAGCACACATCACACTGGGATATAATGCATTACTTAAGCATCGTATTCCAGAACTTTCCTCATTCAGCCATTAACAGCTAAGGAGGTGGGGGGTTCAGGGACAAACACTGGGCAGGGCCTGTACACCCCAACTCAGGTCAGATAACAGTCACTCTGCCACCAAGACAGTCGCTCTTCTGGTGGGGGATTCTGACAGTGCTCTATTCAGGTTTAAACATAGCAACAAGGAACAAACGCACCCACGGGCCGAGCTGGCCCCTTTCCTGGTTCTAGTGTTGCTGGGGGGGGGGGGTGGTCCTTCGTGAGACCACAAAAAGCTGTGAGCAGGGCGTTCCTTCTCTGCCCCATCCTGTCCTGGCCCCTGGGAAAGGCTGCATTTAGTGTAATAGTTGAAGCTGTCCCCCAGCTGTAGCTGAACCCCAAAGAGCACCAGGCTTCCCGTGAGGAGGCAAGGGTGGAGGAAGGAGGAGCCCGAATATGTGGGCACCCCTGCCTCCTGCTGCATTAGCTCCCTGGTAGGCACCCCTGCCTCCTGCTGCATTAGCTCCCTGGTGGGCGCCCCTGCCTCCTGCTGCATTAGCTCCCTGGTAGGCACCAGACACGAGGTGAACAAAAGGGAACCAAGTGTCCATGAGGCCACACCTGGGGGCTCTGCCATTGCAGCAGGAACTCAAACTAACATCTGGCATCCATCTGAGGCCAGGCTGGAAGCAAGGGGCCCGGAAGAGAATGGATTCCTGCAGACTCGGCTCTGTCCCAAGCTGGTGCGGGAAGGACGGACAGGTCAGAGTCAGGCCGCCAGGCACCAGTACTCATGCTACTCCCTGGGCACCCCAATCCCTGAGGTCCAGGGTCCACTCCGATGAGGCTTAGCTGCACCTACAAGTAAGGTCAAAGGTCATAGTGAAGGCAGCAGCAGCAGGGAAAAGACGCAGCCCAGAGCTGTGGAAGCTACTTTCAACTTTCTGTCCAGCCTCAAACTCGGATCTCGTCTTCCTCTTCCTCATCCATGAAGGAGAATTCCTTGTCTGGCTGCCTTGGGGGAGCAGCCCCCACCCTGTCTGGGCCTCTGAAAGCTGGGCTGCGCTCCTCAAGGACGCCTGAGGTGTAGCTGGACAGGGAACTGCTGTCCCGTGTGGTATGGCTGCCCACGCTGCGTGCTGAGCTGGGGCTGGGGGCGACCGCTGCCCAGCTGTCATCCTCCAGAGCGTGGTGGGGCAGCATGGAGGCATGGTCCCAGCTGGCCTTGCTTTCCTGCCTCCCTCGAGGAGCTACCTCCAGCATAGGGGGCCCCTGGACAATGCCACCGGGGCCTTCTTTGACACGGTAAATGCCGCTTCCCTTCTCTTCCTCCTCCTCCGAGCCCCACTGGTCCTTGTCCATGATGCTGAGGACATCTCCCAGCATGGAGGGCCCCAGGTCAATGTGGAAGGACAGGATCGACTCAGCATGCTTCAGGCCGTAGCTGACTTTGGGCATGACGGGTAGGTCCATCAGGTCCCCAAAGGCCTGCTCATGAAGGAGTGGGTCAGGTGAGTGGGGCCCTGTGGCCCCGTTCCGATGGGGACTCTTCGGGCTACCATCTCTAGTGTCTGCCTTCTTCACAGGGCTGGATGACAAGCTCTTGGGTAACTTGCTGGAGTCCTTCTCAGTGGCCTCCTTCTCATTGAGCTGAGGCAGGGACATGGCATTCTTGACAAACAGTGATGAGTCCCGCAGGGAGCCCAGCATGTCTCTCTGCTCCCGGTCCCCTCTGGTCACAGACTGTGAACGTTTACTGCCCCGGAACTTCCGGGACAGGAGGCTGAGTTTGGACGATGTGGCCTGTTCATCCAAGGACTCGCCATCAGGTTCGCCCGTCTTGCTAGTGAGGAAGGAGGTGTCCCCAAAGGCATCCCCACCCCGGCCCACATGCATGGTGTGGCGGAAGTCACCCAGTGGGGCACTGATCATCTCCGCTGTGAGGTCCGCGCGTGAGCGGCGCTTTGAGTTCACAGAGCCGGACACCAGCTGTTTGAGAATGGGCATCTTGCTGGCTGTGGGGGGAGCTGGGCACTCCCAAGGCAACAGGCAGGTGTGGGGTCAGATCTCAAGTCCAGCAAGTGCAAAGGGTAGACAGGGCAATCAGAGGGCTGTAAGCAGAGAACAGGAGGCAAAGGGTTAATACAGACCGGTACCCACCAAAAGGTTACTATACCATTTAACCCCTGCTTTCCCATCCAAACTATTGGAAAAAATGATCAACAGTGAGTTCCTAACTTCACCATTTCTTCACCCACGTTGAGGAGACGTGGAGAATATTTATAAGTTGAGCTAGAGTTTGGTACCAGAGACATATTTTCTTTGAAACCTGAGAGGGAAATAATACCCCAGATCCCACCTCCCCTTCCCTGCCTAAGCTGGAACACTGTTTGAACAAACACCTTAATCCGCAGTTATCATCCTAAAGGTACCGAAGCAAGTAGGCTCCAGGCAGCTGATCTGCAGGCAAGCTCCGAGAACTTCCTGTTGTCTAACCTGAATCCCTGTAGAGTTGGACACCTCAGCCTGAGTCAGAGAGAGCGGAATGGGTAGGCCAAGCCCAAACGCTGTCCGTCACTTCTACACATGTGGGCAGCTGGTCAACCTGGCTCTCTGAATCAGAATTGGGATGGACGCGTAGGGACCCACAGGACCAGCTCAGCTCCCTGGCCTTCCAGCCCTTATGGGAGTGTCACATACGTGGAGACTCCTGCCTGAGACATCACTGTGAGGTCCCAAGCTCTGTGTATCACAGGCTTCGTCTCCTGTGCTTTGGGAAGATGAAGTTGGGAAAACCCCTCCCGGTTTATTACTAGGGCTGGATGACTTTATCTTGGGATGTGCAGGACCCTGAGTGACTAACTAGAAATTCTTGCTTTCTTAGCTAAATAAACAAAGGCCACCACCCCCCTCCAAAAAGGATCTCTGACCATAAGTCTACAAATTACACTCTCTTCCCTGCGAACCTCCCAGGATGGTCCCTGTTGATGTCCTCAATGTCACTATCAGCCAGCAACCCTTCCCTTGCTCTCTTGCCCCATTCTTGGGCTTGATACAAGGGTGTCCTCTTCTGACACCCCACCATCCGGTGCCACCAACATCCTCAGCCAGGACAATTTGGCCTCATAGCCAAGGAAAGCCTCATAGCCAAGGCTAGTCCTCCAGGCTACCTGCTTCTCACAGCATCTCCTGGCAGGCACCAGTCACATGGTTCTGTCCCCACCAGCTAGATGCCAATCATCCTGCCAGGCTATGGGCTTCCAGAGGGTTCTAACAGTCTCGGTTCTAAATCCTGGCCAGCGCCATATGTCACACAGCTGGACTTCACTCATTTAAAGCATGGCCAGCCCTCATTCCCGAGTCCCTCAGTATCTCTCCCCGTCTGCCTTCACATCAGCTCCTTTCAGCCCACAGCATAGCTTCTGGGCTCCTGGCTTGACTTCTCTATGACCTCTGACTCTTTCCCTACATTCTGTAATTCCACATCAAACAGCCACCATCCAGTCTGATGACCACCCCCAAGCAATCACCCTGCTGGTCTCAGAGCAAACACCAAAGGGAGCCAGGAAGAACCCCAGGCCAAGTGTCGACTCTTTAGCCTAAAACATAAAAGGGCTGGGGAGATGGCTCCGTGGGTAAAATGTGCGCCACTCAAGTGTGAGGACTGAGTCCCAGATCCCCAGAACCCATGTTAGGCTAAATGAATCTGTTTCCCAGCAGTCCTACAGAGAGAGAATCCTCAGAGGCTTGCAGGCTAGCCTGGCCTCCACCATGGTTAACAAGAGACCCTGTCTGGAACAAGGTGGGGGGCAGTCCTTTAACCTCCAAACGCAGACTGCGGTGTGACGTGTGCTTGTTTTGTTTGTTTTAAATATGTGTTGTGTGGGTCTTTTGCCTACATGTACGTCTGTCACATGCATGCAGTGCCCATGGAGGCCAGAAGAGGGTGTTATATCTCCTGCAACTGGAGTTGCAGCTGTGAGCCACTGTATAGGTCCTGGAAATCAAACTTGGGTCCTCTGGAAGAAAAGCCAGTGCTCTGACCACTGGGCAGTCCCTCCAGCCCCACCCCTAGTTAGAAAGAAAAGAAAAAACCAAAAGAGGAAAAGAAAAAAAAAAGGGAGGGAGGGGGTTGGGGATTTAGCTCAGTGGTAGAGCGCTTGCCTAGCGAACACAAGGCCCTGGGTTCGGGTCCCCAGCTCAAAAAAAAAAAAAAAAAAAAAAGAAAAAAAAAAAAAAAAAAAAAAAAAAAAAAAAGGGAGGGAGGCCTGGCCTCTGTCATCACAATGTGATCCTGGCAATCCCTCTGCTTTCGCTTTCCCTGCTGCCAGTGGTGGGGGGGGGCTCTGGGCTCAGTGTTGGACTCGCGAACGTGATGCTAGACGGATACCAGGCTGCTCGTCCATCTTACGGAGAAGAGAGCACCATCACTCTTCAGTGATGACCAGTCTCAGCTGGGTTCACACCCCAGTGAGCCATGCCAGCCCAGGGCGGGCACCTCTGAAGCTTTCTTCTGATTCTGTGTCCTTAACTAGAGCTCTGCTTGCTGCCCACCAACAATGGAGTACCCTCACTCCCCAGAGGAGGAAGGAACCTTCTGCAGTCTAAAAACAATCGTATTATTCTAGTGTGGCCTGAGGATGCTTGGACCAGTCAAAAATTATTTTTCAATTGGGGGTGGTGTTGGCTGAACATGCGTAGCACCCTGGCCCCTGCACCCCTGAGCCCTGCTGTTAGACACCGACAGCATCCATCCCTACATCCTCCATTCATGACATCCCAAACGGCTGGGCACTCATTCCTACATTTTGTGGGAGGCGAACCTGAGACGTGCTTTCCTAGGGTAAGATCACAGGAAACAGGAAACAGGAATGCGAGGAGGCAGAGGCCAGAGGGGCACGCAAGATCATACCAACTTGTGAAAAGGCTTCACAGTAAATCCAGGGAACCCCTCAGGACCTCGGAAGTTTGCCCATACCGTAGTTTCCTATCTGAAGTGCTCAGTAGAAAGAAAAGGAAGGGGAACCACAGGCTCAGCAGCCCAGGATTCTCCAGAAATGTCCCCAAAGCCACCCAGAGGGACTTACAGTTAGAAGGAAGGAGGAATCCATCATCATCCCCTTAGCGACCCACACCCCCACACTACGTATAAAAATGGGACAGTAGGGACACATAGTGACAATCACTGGCATTCCACATTCAGGCATGCCACCCTAGGCCAGACCTCGTGCCCCTCCCTCTCTGCCTCTTGAAAAACAATGGCAGGTCTACACAATGCCATCCACTTCCTGGGCTCTTGCTCCTGAGGCTGGGTACAGGCTGCATGGCTTACCCATTTTCAATATCCAGCAAGAAAGCTTACATAGAGTCCCCAGTTCTCCCACCACCCATCGGGCTGGATGAGACCAGGCGTCTCAGAGTTTGTGTACCTGTGACACAGAGCACACGGCAGGCCGCGGGCAGGGTCAGTGAAGACTCAGCCAGTAAGTTGTTTGAAGCTGTTGGCTTCAAGAGCCCAAGCAACAGTGAGTCACCTAAGTTTCTGACGGACAAGGGTTTGGGACAGAGGAGATGGTCAGGGACATTAGAGGGTGAGGGTCTTATATCTAGATGGAAGCTAGGCCTGCCAGGAGCTCGCTCGCATTGGAGGCCTCCAGCTCACTGCTGAAAGAGATCTGACCACATGGGCTGTGGCTTTGGGAGGAGTGTTGCTAAACACCGTGAGTCAGCCCTGGGGAAATGCCTAAAACGGGCTGCCTCATGAGGCCAGGTGGACATGCCACCCCAGAGGCCACATCCCACTTTCCCCTAAGGCATTGTCAGCAAGCCCTGCCACCAACCCCCCACACACAGTCCAGACTCTGGACCTGTCACCGCCTTCCCTGGCCCAGATGAACAGTGAACAATACCTTCCCGGATGGGCCAGCAGACTGACACACAGAGCAGACTGCATCAATGTATCCCAATCCAAATGCCCAGGCAGTGGCCTGTCCTTGGCATCTCTGCCTGAGGCTGGAGCCAGAGCTATGCCCTTCTGAGATAGCCAGCCAGCCAGCCAGTCAGGCCTCTCGCTCACCCCAGTCAGTCCACAGAGTTATGCATGCCAAGGGCAACCACACCCAGCTAGTCCTTCCCTGGTTCTTCATCTTGAGACCAGCTCTAGGCAATGTGGCTAAGCAGAAGAGGGCACTGGATGCTGAACACGTGGAAACTCCAGCTGCTAGCTCAGACTGCTTGTAAGTGGTTTCAGTTATCATTCATTCACTTAACTGTGTTATTGTAGGCCCCCATGTTATCCAGATTAGCCCAGCCAGCCCTCTGTGCTTGCAAGGGTTCTCTCTATACCCGAAGATTCAGCCAACCACAGTTAGAAAGCCTTCTACAGGGGTGGGGGTGGGGATTCTACAGCACAGATTCTCCTGTATGATTTATTGTAAGCAAGATAGCTCAGTTCTGTCTACCAACCATTCACACTGTGTTGTGTATACAAGGAACCCAGAGCCTACTTGAGGGCCACAGGAAGACATGTGCAGGCTACACGCAAACCATGCAATTTTTAGACAAAGGACTCTGGGGTAAACATCTGGGATTCGGGTATCTGAAAAGGTCCCAGAAGCAGTCATCATGAATACTGAGGGATGACTGTACTCTTCCAGGTCGTGAAAATAGAACATTACCATTCCTAAGGCACAGCTGACAGCGAGTTGGGGGTGGGGGGGGAGTGGGGTGTAAAGAGGCGATACTGGAGGAGGGTCCTCTGAGGAAGGAGCACTGTGAACCGAGCCCTGAGCAACCAGAAGGCAGCTGTGTCAAACCCTGGCTGACAGAAACCACAGACATTTCTGGGGTGGGAATGTGCTTTTATATTTTAGGGCTAAAACAAAAATCCACAGGGTCAGAGGACAGGCCAGGTAAGAGGTAGGTAGGTAGAGGTGTGTGTGTGTGTGTGTGTGTGTGTGTATTGGAATGTAAACCAACAACCCTGGAAAGTTCTTGGTGGCTGACCTGGAAGCCATGGGGGAGGGGGAAACAGAAATCCAGTCCAGATGCTTTTTTTCTGGAATCTGGGTCAAGGAGGAGGCAAGACATGAGTGTGACTGGGGAGGACACAGAGGGACACATCCTGGGAGTGTTTCAGAGTTGTGGTCAACAGGAGTTGAGGTGTCCCCAATGGCAGACCAAAGGGCAGCCTCCATGGGGACTCCAGGATCCTGTCCCAGAGTCATAACTACCTCTTTCCACAGGGCCAGCACTGTCCCTGCCCCTGGGCAGAACTTAACTTTGTCCAAGTGTCCAGGGCTAATACTTCACATCAGGACAGGAAAACCAGCCCGCCCCAGCCACATCTCTCCCAGAGAAGCTAGCGCTCTGCCTTTTGACAGTAGAGAAAGATCTGGTATTTTCTGGAACACTCACTAGGCTTTGGGAAGCTTTAAAAGAGTTGTGGAGGGCTAGGGGCAGCTGAGGGACAGCAGAGCTATGCGGCTTTGACACACGGCTAGGAGTTCTCTGAGGGGTGTGTGCTGGGATTAGAGGCAGGAAACTGTGGTATGTCTGAAGTCTGCTGTTTATACAAGGAACTTGGGATGTACTGGTTTAAGATCCTCTGCCTGCACAGCCGCAATTCCAAGACATAAGAGCCGGAGCCAGAACCACGAGCGATCATCAGGACTCCCACTTCTCATCCCACGACAAATATCTCTAGAATACCTGGGTAGGGCAAGCAGTCAGGTTTTCTGGGACGGGAATGCCATACTAAGGGACTCAGCCCAGACCACGGGTTGAAGCCATGGTTAATTCTCCAGGTCAGTGTCTAAACCTCCAGCGTGGAGGTGCCACGCAAGAACATCCACCTAAAGTGTCCTCTGTGTATGTGTGGGCACGACTCTTGCTTTGAGACAGTGTCTCACTATGTAGCCCTGACTTCTAGAACTCACTCTGTAGACCAGGCTGGCTTCAAACTCAGAGATCCACCTGCCTCTCCTCTGCTAACCAAGCCTGCACAGGGTTCCTATAGGCTATGTGCAAATTACCAACCATGCAGCCATTAATTTTTAGTTTTTGTCTTTTTTTTTTAAAAAAAAAGATTCACGGGGTTGGGGATTTAGCTCAATGGTAGAGCACTTGCCAAGCACGCGCAAGGCCCTGGGTTCGGTCCCCAGCTCCGAAAAAAAAGAATTAAAAAAAAAAAAAAAAAGATTCACTTATTACATGAATATGAGTGCACCGTTGCTGTCTTCAGACACACCAGAAGAGGGCATCCGATCTCATTACAGATGATTGTGAGCCACCATGTGGTTGCTGGGAATTGAACTCAGGACCTCTGGAAGAGCAGTCCGTGCTCTTAACCACTGAGCCATTTCTCTGGCAGTTTTTGTCTTTTAAGAAAACACAATAGATGGCCAGCCTTCTAAAGCTGTGATTCCCCATCTGTGGACTCAGTCAAAAGAAAAGATCTCAGAGACAGGCGAGGGAGAGAACTCAGGAACAGGTAAAGCATGTGCCGTCTACAAGGATCTGAGTTCAATCCCTGGCGCACACACGTCATGCAGAGATGGGCAAATCCTGGGGGCTCCCCCGGTCAGCCAGCTTAGTGAGCGATCCTATCTTCTCTCACTTAGGGTGGGGGCTGGAGTGATGGCTCAGGAGTTAAGAGCACTGGCTGCGGTTGATTTCTAGCACCCACATAGTGGCTTTGTCACTCTAGTCCCGGGGATTCAGTCCCCTCTTCTGGCCTCTGCAGGCGCCAGGCGTGCATATGGTACATGTACAACTATGCACACAAAACACTCACACATAGAAAAGAAATACCTCTAACAGTAACTTTTTTGAAAGTAACATACAGGACTGGAAGAATAGTTCAATTGGTAAAGCACCTTCAGCCCAACCTAGCAACCGGGGTCCAAGCCCTGTAACCCTAGGAAACATGGGAGGAGAGGACCAACTTCACAGAGCTGTCTTCCCACCTCTACATACTCACCATGACAAGGGCATGCCCCCACCTCCACCCAGGCAACCACCATGTACAGCCGCTAATCTCCAGTCTCTACACACATGCGCAGGCAGACAAAACACCCCCTACCACTATACACACAAATACTGAACACATACAACCCCAACCCCATCTTTATTCCCTGAAACATAATGCAGCTATTTTCATAGCATCCACATCGCACTGGAACATGGGACTTTGGAGACAGTTTAAGGTGCCCCTGGGGATATGCACACGTTACATTATGCTGTCTCATGTAAGGGTCTTGAGCATCTGTGGATTTTGGTGTCCCAAGGGGACCTGGAACCAATCCATTGTAGACACCAAAGGACAGCTGCGATGGCTCTGGTATGTCCTTCCCACATACCAGTGGATTGTCAGCCCATGGGTAGGAGTGGGTGTTGAAATGTGGCACCCTGGGGTCACAGAGATGATCCAACCCAGTGGCCTGGCTGAGGCTTTGGGGACTGGGGGAGCAGTGAGGGATAAGGAGAGGTGACTTGCCAAAGGCCATGGAGTCTGTGAGGGACCCAGGTGGTGCTAGAGCCCAGATCTCCTCTGCCAATTTCAAAGTTTTCCCCAAGTAACACTGCAATTGGATCACTGCCAGGACTGACGTCAGATCTTGTCTCTTCTATCATCTTGCCTAACGTAGGAGCCAGAAAAAAAGGTTAGGAGGAATAAAGGTGTGTGTGGGGGTGGGTGGGGGGTGTTGGGGTGAGGATGGACACATTTCACAAGCCACAGCACCTCATCCCAAGAACTACTTACATCCTAATGACCCCAGGACAGGGGTACCCACAACTGTGGGAGAGCTGAAGAGCTGAGGCAGGGGGACAGCGAGTTCAAGACCTGCCTGGGCTACAGAGTAATTCAGCCACCTCCACAACAGAGCTAGTGGAACTGTGTCAAAGGAGGAGAAGTCCCAAATACTCAGTTATTCATCACCAAAGACTTAACCACAACAGCTGGGAGAGAACCAGATGCTTGGCAGTTAAGGGGAGGGCAGAGAAAATGAGGAAGCATGACGTCCGTGGACTGTCACAAAACCATGACGGGTGGGAGCCGGGTGGGGTGGAGAGTCTGTCCCAAGGCCATACAGTCACAAGGGGAAAGAGGACACGCACTGTCCATCCACTCACAGCCGTCTCAACACCACACAAACATGCATTCATTGAAAAGGACAGAGGGAAACCAAGGGATGAGGCTGGGCTCAATGGAGAAACCGGCTAAGGCTAGGTACGGGGTTCCCTGCCTTTAATCCCAGCACTTGCAGGCAGAGTAAGTGGCTCTGAGTGTGAGGCCAGCCTGGTCTACACAGTGATACATCGTCTTTAGAAAAAGGTTCCCTGGTGGAGGCAGGGTGGGGGTGGGGCTTGCAGAGGTGTGTGTGTGCGAGTGTTCCTGTGTATGTGTGTGTGTGTGTGTACATGTATGTGTGTATATGTGTATGTGTTTATTCTGTGCAGTGTGCACGGCTCACTAGCAGAGGATGACTGAAAGGGGTCAGTTCTCTTCCTCCCACCCACCATGTGTGACCCAGGGATGCAGCTTTCTGAGTTTGCTAGCAGGTACCCCCATCCCCCCACCCTTGATAAACAAGGCTTCTAGGGACCAATCTCAGGTCCTCATCCTTCTGTTTTACAAACTGAACTATTTCCCCTGCTTCTCCTCCCTGAAAGTTCCCTTTAATGTGGTGAAGGTGCTGTTAATAATAATAATAATAAATCCCAAGGCATCAAAGGCTTAAGGAAAAGACTTTAATTTCAAAACAGCTTAAAACTCTCCAGTTGTCAGGGCTCAGCATCTACAAGGACAAGACATCAGCCAGGGCTAGTGGGGCTCTGCGAATCTGCAGGCTTTCCCCACTGACATCTGTCCTTCCTCCCTCTCCCAGGTCACCCCCAAGAGCCATGTTTTATGCTAAGTGTCTGGGAGGTAAGAGTGGACAATCTACAGAATAGAGATCTGGATGCTGGAGAGATGGCTTAGCAGGTTAAGAGCACGGAGGACCTGGGTTCAACTGCCAGCACCCACGTGGCCGTTCACATCTGAGATTTCAGTCCCAGGAGATCTAATGCTCTCTTCTGGGCTCTACATTATGACTGTACTTTCATACCTGCACGCTAAACACCCATACGCATAAAATAAAAGCAAGATAAATCTGTGACTATAGACCCATAGTCCCATGCCAGATTAAATAGACTCATTCCCAGATCTGTATAGATTGACCCCCCACCCCTCCCCCACACACAGAGAACACTAGCAGCTGCTTCCTGGTGCCCAAGCCTTCTTGGCCAAGCAGGTGACTCGTAACAACCACGCCCACACAGCAGAGACTGGCCTTCTGCCAGTGTCACTGGAGCTTTGAGCTGGAGGTCAGCCACCCACGGAACAGTGGGATCCAGTCAACAGACACTCCAGGTAGGTGAAAGCCTGGTTTTTGCTCCACCCGTAGTCCCAGCTTGGCCACCCCAATACTGTGAGCAAAGAGGGAAACCAGGAAAGGGCAGGGGTCACTCAAGGTGATTCCTTCAACTGACCATGCGCAGAAAAATTCTGGCTGCCAACTGTTTGCCTTTACTGGGTACTTGGTGTGTCTAGCACGGAGCTGGGAGAACAGACACGGATCTTCTGTGCCTCAGAGCAGCCATGCAGGAGGCTCTCACGATACATCTATGTCACAGGCAGGGGGTCGATTTGAGGCTCCAGCAGGTTAAATTCCCTCCCTCCTATAGCTTCTGAACTGACTGGAGCCCATCTCTGGCAAACTTTGGCACAGATATTCTTAGAGGGGCTTTAAGGAGGCTGTTATCCTGAAAACGATTGCGACAGAATCCACATCACCAACTCCCTGATTAGAGGTTCATCTCTAGGGACAGCTGAGCTGATGCTTCCCAGAGTCCCACAGAGAGTCCCGAGTCCTACAGAGAAGGCAGTGGAAAGGACCCATGAGTATCCCCTGGGTACTTAGGAATGGGGTCAGCACAAGGCCTAGTTTCAAATCTTTCTCAAGGAAGCCCTGATCCACTGTTGAGTCTCAACCTTTCCAGATCCCAGGGAGAGAGATCAGAATCCTGACCCAAGATGGCTCTTTAATTCTTACATCTGGGCATTTACTGCCCATTTCCCAGAGGCCAGCCAAGTCTGGCCAACAATGCCCAACGCCCAGGCAGGGCACATCCTACTTCCCAGAGATAAACATCCCTTCTTTGACCGCCTATTCCTGGAAGGGAAAGTGACTGAGGCTCCAGACATTACTTGGTGCTTTCCACAGCTGTGCTGGGAAGCATGTCACCTAGGAATCCCTGCTTTTGGGGATGGAGGTATGGGGGTGGGCTGGCAGGATGCTGGAGATGCATGGTAGTAAGTCAGCCAGGGTGGGACCAGAGTGAACGCAGCAAGGAAAAGAGCAGTCAGCCCTCCACACCACAACATCTGCACAATTCCCATTTTCTGCCACTTCCTTACGGGAGATGTGTGTGTAGTGTGTAAATAGTTACAATTTTTATATTTATTAGCCAGGAGGTGCAACAGTGCGTGTCTTTAATCCCAGCACTCAGGGAGGCAGAGGCAGGCAGATCTCAATCAGCCTGGTCTACAGAGTTCCAGGGCGGCCAGGGCTACACGGAGAAAGCCTGTCTCAAAAAAGGTTTTATATTATTTGTTTACATGTATGTGTCTGTATGCAATTAGTGCAGGAGCCCGGACACTGAAGTTACAGGCAGTTTCAAGATACCTGATGGGGGTAATAGGAACTGAACTTGGGTTCACCACGAGATAAGCAAGAGCTTCTAACCCCTGGGTTATTAAATATTCCACACCTGATGTCCAGGACAATGGCCCATGGTTTCACGTGACTGCTGAGATATTAAACACCTCATCCCGGAGCCTGGGAAGGCGGCTCAGTCAGCAAAGGACTCACTATGCAAGCCTGAGGTCCTGAGTTCAGATCTGCTAGCACCTAGATAAATAGCCCAGCAGAGTAGCACATGGGTGTAATCCCAGGGCCAGGGAGTAAAGTTCCCTGTGTCAAATGGGTGAGCTCCAGGTTCAGGGAGACACCCTGTCTCAAAAGATAAAGCGAAGGACGGGAAAGATGGTGGAGGTAAGAGGACCTATGTTCAGTTTTCAGCAACCCTATTAGCAGCTCACCTCCCAGCTCCAGGGGATTCAATGTCTCTGGCATCCATGGGCACAAGCACTATGCAGGTACACGTACACACGTACACATGTACACATGTACACACGTACACACACACACACACACACACACACACACACACACACACACACAAAGTGTAAGGAAGCATACCCCTTCTACGGCGCAGTACAGACTTTGAGATTTCCTCCTCATCACACAGACAGGATTTTGCATTGCAGATGGGGAATAAAGGCAGCCATTGTTCCTTCTGGGACCGAAGGCACCTCATGCGCTGGTAAATCACACGCCATGCCAAATGCCATCCCAACACCCCGAGTCTCCATCCAGCCAGTCTGTCACAAATGTTTTATTCTTTCATTAAGACTCTATAACCTCTTATTTTTCTGTAAATATGCCAGTTTGTAATCATTTCTGTAAGACTGGAGGGAAAAATCACTTCTGTTTCCCACTGCCATTCAGTTTTGAGGAGGCCCTGCCGTGTTACAGTCCTAGCAACACAAAGTGTCTAATCTTAGGCACCTGCCTGCCTCTCCCTGTGTCTGCCTCTCCGAGTGTGTGTGTGTGTGTGTGTGTGTGTGTGTGTGTGTGTGTGTGTGTACATGCATGTGTGCACTCAGGGTGGGGTGGGGGAGTGTCAAGACAGTGTTTCTTTTCTCTGTGTAGTCCTGGCTGTCCTGGAACTCACTCTGTAGATCAGGCTGGCTTTGGACTCAGAGATCTCCTACCTCTGCCTCCCTAGTGCTGGGAATAAAGACGTGTACTGCTGCTACCACCTGGCTTCCGTTTCCTCTTTGAGACAGGGTCTTGCTACGTAGCCCTGACTGACCTGGAACTCCTACAGACAGGGCTGGCCTCAAACTTTCATTTCACTCTTTTGCCTCTGCTCCCAACTGCTGATATGACAAGGGATGCGCGCCAGGCTTCCACTGAACTGAAAGTCCAAAACACAAACATCACCTCTCCTCCTGAACCTGTACTGTGCGTTTCTTTGATTACTAAGTATGAGTGTTTTTAAAAAAACGTATTATTGAGGGGTCGGAGAGATGGCTCAGTGGTTAAGAGCACTGACTGCTCTTCCAGAGGTCCCGAGTTCAATTCCCAGCAACAACATGGTGGCTCACAACCAACTGTGATGGGATCTGATGCCCTCTTCTGGTGTGTCTGTAGACAACATACTTACATAAAACAAGTAAATAAATCTTTAAGAAACGTGTCATTGTCACGCATACCTACGCTCTTGGAAACCACTTGATGAAGCTTTCGCCCAGTCCTCTATTGGCAGGAGGGGCTTCCCATTTTCCAATAGACTTGCTTGATATCTTCAAATCCTAGTGCTAGTCTGCAAATATTTTGGCAAATTTGGCATATGCCTGTTTACATTATGGTGATTCACATTTTGCCAAGTGCCTCATTTGTATGTGGCCCAAGCTGCTTTCTGTCTCTGGCTTTTATCTCGCCAATCAAAGACTTCTAGTCCCCAAGTCTGGCGAACATGGGCTGGGGGTGGGGGTGCGGATGCTAAAAGCATGGGAAAATGCAGGGCAAAGTACTCACAGGAAAACAAAAGAAAAACCCCAAAAGAAATACAGCAAAGTGCAGCTGTTTGTGCCCTCTACCACTGAGTCACTAAAAGGGGGACAACAAAGGCCAGTAACATGTGACCCCAACTACTCAGTGTGAGGCTGGAGGATCCCAGGTCAAGATAGTCTCGTTTATGTGGTAAATGCAAGGTAAAACCTAGGCAATGCAGCCAAGAGCCTCTTTCAACATTAAGTTAGTGCTGGACCGCTCACCTAGCAGTGCTAGGCCCTAGATTTTGATCCCCCGTAACAAAGACACACGAAATAGTATTATATAACACATAAATATAACATGGTAGCACAATGGCTTGGGGGTTCCCGCCTGCAGTCTCAGCACAGGAGGACTAAGGCAGAATTGACTACACAGTAAGTTCTGGGCTAGCCTGAGCTACAGGGCAGGATGTTGCCTACTAGTTCGTTTGTTTGGTTTTTTTTTTTTTTTGTTTTTTTGTTTTCAAGCTGAGGACCGAACAGGGGCCTTGAGCTTGCAGGCAAGCGCTCTACCACTGAGCTAAATCCCCAACCCCTCCTTTTTTTTTTTTTGGAGCTGGGGACCGAACCCAGGGCCTTGCGCTTCCTAGGCAAGCGCTCTACCACTGAGCTAAATCCCCAACCCCGCCTCCTTTGTTTTTTAAACCCGCTTGTGTTTGCAGATCTTCATGACTTAGTCTCAGCTTGGTTCTGAATGGTGAGTTCCAGGCCAGCCAGAGTTAAAAAGTGAGATCTCATCTCAAACGACAACAATAAAAACTAATACAACAAAACAAAAAAACAAACAGGTCTGGAGAAATAAGAGCATGGGGGGGGGGTTGGGGATTTAGCTCAGTGGTAGAGCGCTTGCCTAGCAAGCAGAAGGCCCCTGGGTTCGGGTCCCCAGCTCAAAAAAAGAAAAAAAAAAAAAAAAAAGAGCATGGGGGTCAGTTCCCAGCACCCACACTGTAGCTCACAGCCATCTGTAACCCCTGCTCTAAGGGGATCTGATGCCCTCTTCAGGCTACCTTAGGCACTGCACACACACGGTGCATATGTGTAGGCAAAACACGCATACTCATAAAACGACAAAACTAGGGAAAAAAAAATATCAGCAACAAAGACCAACAATTTTCTTGAACTCTTCTAAGAACCAGCCTTGTAAAATGGGCGGAAAGCAACCAAAGATGCCTTTACTACTATGAACGCCTTCCTGATCCTGCACAGCTGTGGCTGGCTTTCTGTTCCCTGTTCTGCTTCGACCTGGATTCCCACCAGGCAGAAGAGGGTTTGAGTATCCAGCAGTAAGAGCCCAAGTGTATTTCTTCCCCCTGAAGTCATCCTGGTTGTTCTGATCCATTTACTCGTTCATGTGTATCTCGGAATAGGGACATCATCCACTGCTCATCCCAGCCCTCAGAAGGCTGAGGCAGGAGGATTCCAAGTTCCAGTCCAGCTTGGGTTAAAAACAAGAGCCTACCTCAAAAGACAAGAGAAGGGGAGAGAAGATCCTGTCTTGTGTTCCTGTATGGGACACTACAGCAGACATGAAGTACACTGGCTTGTGCCTGGCATCCACAGTGACACCCTAAACCTAGTTACCCATCTGGCTGCCACCAGCCAGGAGGGGCCACCAAGTGCTCAAGTTGTGGCTAGTGTGACTTGGGAAACATATTTTTCCCCTAGTTCAAAGTATTTTAAATTTTAAACAGGGTATTTGGTTCCTTTACAGGAAAACTTCAGCGGGTTGGGAAAACCTGAGCGTGTGACTGTAAATTTTATGAAATCCAAACATTGATCAAATATTTATAAAGTTTGGCATCAAGACTATAGTGTTATTAGTGTGAGACATATGACGGATGCTGAAGATTTTGTATCTTAAAGAATATAAAATACACCATAGGTAATTTCTGTACTTTTACTCATGTACTTATTTGAGATGGGGTCTTACTAGGTAACTATGGCTGGCCCGGAACATACTATGTAGACCAGGTTGGCCTTGAACTCACCAGAGGTTAGCCTGCCTCGACCTCCCAAGTGCTAGGATTAAAGGCGCATACCTCTCCGTTTTCGTCCACTTATCTTTAGTGTGTGGGTTTGTGTTGCATGTGTGTGTCTACGTGTGTTGAGTGTGTGTGTTTGCGTGCACCTGTGCATACACACATGCCCACAGGGACCAGAAGAGGGAGTTAGATTCCCCTGGGGCTAATATTACAGCCACTGATGCCATGGGTGCTGGCAATCAACCCGAGCTCCTCTGAAAGAGCAGCAGGCACTGCTGAGCCTGTCCCAATCCCCTCCACTGACAAAGGTCAACACTTTTGTGGGAAAGGCAATATTTTGGGTGTACTGAGTAAATATAAAAATTCACCTTTAAAAAAGAAAAGACTATTAGGAAAGTTAACGTTAAACTGGGCATTGGTGAGGCACACCAGCACCCGGCACTGTGAGCTGGAGGTCAGCCTGGTCCACAGAGTAGGTTCCAGAGCTACACAAGGAACCCTGTCTCCGAAGCCCAAAACCAAACAGAAAGCTTATAGAAGAGCTAAAGTTATGTGCATGACTGGCCGTATATTCCTTTATCGGGGCAAGTGGGAATCAGAACTGGACCCGGAAGCCAGGCGTCACACGTGCTAAGCCTGTGTCCCAGCACTGAGTCACCCTCAGCACCCAGCATTAAACTATTAACAGCACTGTCCTATGGCTACTGCTATCAACTGTCACCTTCTCCAGTGGAGTCACTGACAGCCTCCAGTATCTCCACTCTACAAAGATTCCTGCCTCCACCAGTGCTGGGAGCACTGGCATTATGGGTGAGTGCTACCACACCCCCACTCAAATTCGCAATCCTCAAAAGTGTCTAAGAATATACAGTTCAATGCCTGAGTCAGGCTGACAAGTGGGGAAACACAATATGGCTAGGTAATCAATCCCATAGTTGCAGAAAAAGAGGGAGTGCAGTTGACTTTGGAATCAGGACTGGTCTGGAAAGACATCTCCCAAAGTTGGTCCTGGCAACTGGCATCTAGGACGAGAAGCTCCCTAGCCTCAGGGAGAGGGCCAGACTGGCGGTCCTCTCACCAGGCCACAGTCGTAAGAAGTCTGAAGCAGAGCAGACACTCACTCCAGGTCCTAGATGCTGCGTTCTCGATAAATGACTTTTTACTGAAGGTTCTCCTGCCGAGTGTCTGACAGTTTTTATCTTAGGTCCTTTGCCCAACAATACCAAATACCACGGATCAACACCGCAGTCTCCATCTTGAAGCTGGAGAGCCCAGGAGTCGCCCAGGCCACACAGCTCCTAAGGACAGAGCTGAGAGAAGAATCTCGATGAGCTTGATTCAGAACTCTGAGTGTTTCCACCCTTGTGTAAAGTACATCAGGGTGGTAAGGGACTCATCAATCCTTGAAGGAGCCAGACACGCACAGGAAGACCACAGCTTCATAGACCGTTTTCTTTTTAAAGATGTCCCCAAGACCGACGAGACGGCTCACCTCTGTAAAGGCCCTGGTCACAAAGCTTGACAGCCTGGGTTCAGCCTGCTGAACCACACGGTGGAAGGAGAGAAGGGAACACACCAAGGTGGTGTGTGTGTGTGTGTGTGTGTGTGTGTGTGTGTGTGTGTGTGTGTAAAAGAACTATTTTGAAATATCTCTGAAGCTAGAGAGTGCACTAAGAGTATCCACTGCTCTTGTGCAGAGGATCGGAGCTCTGTTCCCAGCATGCACAAGGAGGCTCACAACTGTCTCTAACTCCAGTTCCAAGGAACCTGGCTCCAGCTGAAGGCAGTTCACACACATGGTGAACAGTCATACATGCAGGCTCACACCGATACACATATATAAAAATAAATAAATATTTTTAAAGATCCCCCCAGTCTAGGTATTCCATTTTCTACCAGAGAATTGATTAATTCCAGGAAGCAGACGGTGGAGTGGGGGGAATGCATCCTTCTGGGAGCCATGAGAGCTGGGAATTACCTCAATCTCGGCTCAGTGTCCATCTCTAACCTTAGTCAGAACCCTCTGACTTGAACCAGGGAAGGAAGCCAGCAGAAGGGTGAAGGAAAAGGTTTCCCTCACCCATGGCCTGCCTGCAAGGGAAGAGAAAGGAGCCGGGGCCTGGGAGAGACCGGAAACAACAATTGACGGAGGAGCGGGATGAGAAGAACTAATGACCCAAGGACATCCGGGAGCTTCACTTGTTTACAGGGCCCTTCCTGGAACGTGGGCCTCCAGGAGTCGGCTGCCCAGCACCAGCCACCACAGGTGACGGGCGAGGGTGCCTAGCAGGACAGGCTTCTCAGGCCTGGAAGTGGCCCTGCTGCTGGTCAGCAGGGCTTCTGCTCCTGGTCTTGAATCAGAAGGAAGCGGACGCACTGGAAACCAGATCCATCCGTGAGGCCTGGCTTAGTTTCACTTTGCTTCTAGGAACCACTCCTTAGCTGAGAGGCAGACACAAGGTACTCGGGGCTCCAGAGAAAGCCCTTAAGCAGAGCTTCCATCCTGGCTTTGGAATAAAGGGGTTAAGAGCCAGAGTCCCCAGATCACAATCTGGCCCACCACATTGAGCTTGCTAGCTATCTCTGCCTCAGTTTCCCCATTGCTTTCAAAGCCGTCTACATTGATTGAGGTGAGGATGTAAGCTTACACACGCTTACACACACAGTCCTCTGCACAACACTGCAAGAGGTGGCACTGAACAGATATGAAGGTAGCCCTGAGATGTGCGCTCAGCTGGTTCACCACATCTACAGAGCATGCACAGTGAGTGGCACTCGGCTAATTTCAAACAGGATCCAAGGGCAACCTTGAATGTACCTTACCCCATAGACTCCAGGGCAGTGCATAATGCTGTCCCCTGAAGCCAAGGTACAGAGTCTGTGCTAGCTCGGCACAGCCACCCTGCAGTGGTGGCTGCTCATAAGGCAGCTCGGCCTGGGGCTTTCTTCTCCTTCACCTTTGACCTTTAGTGATGAAGGATGGAGAGGGCCAGCTCTTCTCAAACAGGACTTAAGCTCCTTCCTATCTCAGTTCAATAAGGATGGTGAGAAGCAACACTCTCACTCTTCCCCAGGATAAGGGTGAGGAAGAGACACGGCTGAGATGACCCTGGGCGCTACCTCAAAGGAGACAGGTGTGCCAGGCTCCTGGTATGAAGGGCCTGCTCCTTTGTAACCCCCGATCCGCTCAGGAGACTTCCACACTGGGTACCAGTGGCCTCTCTGCTCCTAAGCTCTCCCTCTCTACCACTGATAAAACTTTAAACTCCACAGACAGAGCGGGAGGGCCCCCTCTCTGGCACTTCAGGGCCTGAACAACATTCTGAAGAAAGGAGAGGGTCCTAACAGAATGGGAGTTTCGGGGTGTGCATGAGTGCGCTCGCACTCGCATCCATGTACACGCCCGCAGAACAGAGGAAAAGATGGGGACGGGGTGAGGTGCCGACGTCAGATCTAGCTTCTTGACACATCTAGGAAGATCAAAACCTGGAGTCTCCGGGCCATTCAGCTACTGAATAAAGACAGGTGAAAGGAGAGCCCAGGGATGGCAGGGAGCTGGGGAGGCTTCAGTTGGTATTGCCTACCACCCTCAGAACCAAGGCAGGGCATGGCAACCCAAGCAGCTGTGACTGAACACCAAGACATACCAGGGTCTCTCGCCCTGCCTGGCTCTGGGATTAAGGGCAGAGGTATGCACACATGATACCCTCAAACTGTTCCCACCTCAGACCAAAAAGGGAGCACCTACTTCAGCTTGAAAAGGTCAGGTAGAGACCACCAGTCGCTAGAGGAGCTCCACGTTCCCCACCCCAAGCAGGAGTGGCATGCTAGCAGCGTGTGGGGCACAGGGAAGGGCTCTAGTGTTCCTCAGCTGGAAGGAAGCCCCAGGCTCCAGGAGGCCCACTTTAAGCTGGGGCTTCACCAGTATCAGGAGTATGAATGTGGGCCACTAATGGCTGAACTTTCCCCACTAGGCAGGGCTACTTTTAGTCACACTCTCCTGTCCCTCCCTCAGTGACTGTCCCAGGCCCTGCTCAAGGATAGCTGAGTGTCCCAGAGGCACTTCAGAAGTATTAGCTGGAGTCAGCTGTCAAGGGACTTCTGCTAAACTATCACTTGAGGTGTGCCCTGGCTCTAGGACCTGGTCCTTTCCTCCAAGGCTGGGGAGAAGCTTCTAGTCCTTAGGTCAGAAGACCTAACCATAGCTCAGGTCCATGCTCAACTGCCAGGGTGAGATTGCTCAACCGCTCTCTCCACTCCCCAGCCTTATCGCTGGCATCAACCCAACTCCTCTGTTCTTCTGAGGGACAGATTCTCCCTCCCCCGTCAGGAGCAAGCGCCTAAGTGTCTGTGGGGCTGGGGCTGTGGGATGGATGTCCCAAACAGAACAGCTGGAGTGGCTACTCCGAGGCTATCCAGGATGCTGGCTTGCAGACCCTCCTCCTCTGCCCATTCCATCCAAACTTCAAGGGAAGGGGGAGGCAGGGATAAAGGGAAAGAGGAAGAGAAGGAGACACCAACATCAAACACCATGCCTGCCACAGCTGGGCACAGCCTGTCCCGGCCATAGAAATCATTTTGGGGAGCGAGAGGGAGTGTTCCTGAACCACAAGCAACCCAGGCTCTCCTGGAAAAGGCTCTGAAAAGAGGGTGTAGGATCCCTCAGGTCAGTAAGAGACCACCCCTGGGACCACTGCTTTATGGAGGAAAACCCTCCCTTTGCTTGAGACTTCCTGCTGGGAAGCTTGGATTGTCAGTTTCAAAAAGGTGGTTGGGCGCGCAATCGTTGGTGAGAGCGGGCACGTGTAAGCCACAAACTGAAGGGGGAGAGGAGGGTTCAGAAAAGGAGGGAGACTGAACCCCAGAAAATGGAAGCAATGTTCAAAGGAACAGCATGAGCGTACAGACAGAGCACGAGCAGTCCAACCTCAAGTAAGCAAGAGCTCCTGTGAACCCTGAGAAGTTAACCAGAGGGGCCCAGACAACCCCAAATTGAGATTGTTTGGGAGCAGGCTCGCTTTAGCATCTAGCTCCTTGAAGCCTGTGCTAAGATGGATCACCAGGAGCCCTGTGAAGTTCCCCTCCTGTATCTCCCAAGGTTCCACACAGTGGGAAATAGTTGAGGGGCAAAGTCCCTGCTCGCAGAGGAGATAAACCATATTAATCAGTAGTCACATACAGGCAGCTGATCAGAGCTGGTAGCACATGGTCCTCCCACACTCCGCACCGTAGCAGCTCCCCAACATGGATAGGAGCTTCCAGGACTCAAGTGGATGCCCCATTATGGCCACGGCCCTCGGGTTGCCCAGAGGCCTGGCTCTGCTCCAGCACAGCTCCCCCCCACAACCCCCACCCCCAAGTTCTGGGAGAAACCCGTAGCTGAGTTTCCCCACGCTGTGGGCCCTGTTCTTTGTTCTTTAAAATTCACTCCATCCCCAGTGGTGGTCCCCTCCTCCAGCCTGGCCTCAGAAAGGGGCGGGAGAGCTGCTGCAGGCGTTGCGGGAAACCCAGACCGGGCAAAGAAGTTGCAAGGGAGAGGCCCCCTGCCAGGGGCCTCTCATTGTTTATGCTCCCCAGATCTTTGGTCCAGATGGTTGCTGGGGGTAAGGATGAAAAGTACCCCAACCGCTCCAGCGAGAATAGACAAGAGGTTTCAAAGTAAAGACACCCACAAGGGCTCTTTCCTCATTCAACTGCTCAACTACCTAGGCAAAAAAAAAAAAAAAAAAAAAGGGAGCTGTCGGCCCAGGGAGGGACGTGGGAGCCGGTCAGATTGCAAGAGGTGAGACTGTTGGAGGGGGGAGAAGTTCCCAGCCAAGAAGAAAAGAGAAAGCATTGTATTTCCTTTTCATTCTCCCTGGGAGAAAAAGAAAACTTCCGAAGCCCAGGCAGCAGTATTTCATTGGGCAAACACAAGGAACCTGGTTTGAGTTAACAGAGAGGGAGCGCCCCTCCCCCCTCAGGCACACACGCAAGTCCTACGGTCTTCTCCCAGGAAGCTCAACCGCCATCCACCCCGCCGGTTTGGGACACTCACCCACAGCAACCAGGGGACCCCAACGGGCAGAGGCAGCTCCAACAGGCGACGCCACAGACACAGAAGGGCAGATCTGTTCCTCCGGCTGGGGGCGCTCCAGGAATGGGGAGGAGCCAGAGACCAGGATCTCAGCTTCAACGTCCCAAGCGAGCGGTTAAATCATTAACCAACCGCTACCTACTCGCCCCTGAACAAGCCTCGAGCACCACGCTCCGGGCGTAGCGGGCGCGGGCGCAGGTCGCCCCGCGTAAAGCCTCGTACCAGGTTTCAAAGGGACAGCCAGCTCGGCCCAGCCCCACCCCGGCCGACAAGAGCCTGCGCCTCTTGCGGCCTTGGCCTCCAAGTCTTCCGAGGGAGGCGGGCGGGGCGGGAGAGGGAAGGGCTCGGGCGGGCGGGGAGTATTTGCTCGTTAGGCGATTGCCTTCCAGCCGGCTCCTGCCCTCCTTTCTCCCGGGCCGAGCGACACCGGGTGGCGCGCGCCTACTGCAGTGTGTGTACGAGCGGGAGAGCACGCGTACACCCCTTTGCCACTACAGACGAACTCAGCTGTTGTTCACGGAGAAGTCTGTGCGCACACGCCCCCCTCGGGGCGACCGCCGAGACGATTGTGTGCCTGCCCACGGCAACACACCCCATTCCTGCGCGAGGGGGTGGACCTTTAAAACCTGCCCACTCACCCCACCCCGAGCAGCTCTCGTGGCCAGATCCGGGAGTCCTGGCGACGCTGAGCCCTGTTGTTACCCCCTCCTCCGCAAACGATTTTCTGGGACACGGTATGTGGCTCTGGGTCTGGTCCCAGTCTACCTACGCTGGGTACAGAGAGGTGTATGTGTGTGTGCGCCCTGCTCTAGGGTCCTCGTCCTCCCGATCCCCGGTTATTCTACCTTCTCCACGTCACCAGGGGTCTCGAGCCTACCCAGGCCTCACGCGGCCGCAGGGCCACAAACGGATGCTCTTCGCCTACCTCGGCCCCCAGCTCCCCGAGCACGGACCAGGTGCGGCTGTGCGCTCCCCTCAGTGTGCTTGGCGCCTCGGCAAGGCTGGCGACCCATGGCAGCGCCGGCGTTTGTTTCCTCTGGCTCCCGGGGCTCCGAGTGTGCTAGAAGCTGGGACACTCCCCTCCCAGGCTCCTCCCAGCCCTCCCTCCCACACCCCTCCGCGCTGATGTCACTTCGCCGCAGCAGCCAATGGCTGTCACGGAACTCAGTCCGGCTGCTCGGCCTCCCAGGTTCAAATCTAAAAGCCCGAGACGCCCCTACAAGCTCTTGTGAAGGTGGACAGAGCAGGTCCCGTTTCTAGGAGTTGCGCCCCCACGGCCCCCAGTGCTCTACGGCGGAACCCGACCCAGGGTCCGCAGAAACAGGAGCGCATCTCCTCCCCAGGGCCCAAGGGGAAGCTCTTTCTAGGCTCTTCAGTTTTGAACAATGGTAAGAAAACAACTTCCTCCAGGATCAGTTACTTCTGGACCAGGGACTCTGGGGGCACGAGCAGGAGCTTGGGCTCCGTGGATTCCGTCCTCGTCTGGAGCGCGGGAGAAGCAGGTCCTCCGGAGTCCATACCCGGACTGGACAGTGGAGAGGCTTTTCAGCAAGGTGACCTGGCTTTGATCGCTCTGTCTGGTGACCACGGGCTCTTAAGCACCGCCCCAGGAGACCTCCTGGAATTAACTCCCGTGTTCTTAGGCCGGATACTTGGAACAGCAACTATTGCGGAGCTCTCTTTGTGGAGGAAGCCCCAGCTATGAATGACCATTAAAAGAAATAAAAGCCGGCGGTGAAATAGTCAAGAGGAAACGGAGCCAGGCCGAAGTGAAAGTTCCCTAAGTACTTAAAGGAAGCGGGCGTGGAGTTGGTGTAGGCCGCGGACCCAGCCTCCTTTCCTCAGCGTTGCCTCTCGGTCTCTCAGCTCCTTCACTGTCCTCTGGAAAACCTGTCTCTCAGGATCTCACCTCCCCGCAACCCCGGTCTATCCACAAAGACAACTGTCCATGCTTTGTGAAAATCAAATCTAAAAGTTTAGTGCCTAGTCTAGGGGTCTAGCTCTTGCTGCGGAGCATGAGGCTAGCTCACACTGCGTTCAAATCCAGCACCACCAACAACCAAAAGAGATGTCAAATTAGTGAAACTAAAAAACGGGGTCCACAGCAACTTGGGACGGAGATATCCCTGGGGTTCTGACCCTGATTGGGTTACCACAGGGAACCTATACCACCTCCCCTTAGTCTGACCGCCCTTGTGTGGGTCCCTGGCCCAACTTCACCTGGAGGTTGTCAAGACGAAGGAGAAACCTGGTTCAGAATAGAGAGCAGTGTTAGAGTCAGGGCTGTGGGTCAGAGGTGGCTGTAACAGGGCGCTAGGACAAACCAGTTGGAGAGACTTGGGTTGCTTCCGGCTTAAACCTTCAACTCTACCCCTCTCTGGCCCACAAGCCTTCACATCTCTAAAATGGGTACAGCACCTGTTGTCATTCCTTCTAGGCTCCGCAGTTACCTGGCAACAGCCAGATGTGCCTCACTCACTAAAAGTAGTCTTCACTCTCGTTCTTCCTCCCTCCCTTCCCTCTCTCTCCCTTCTCTCTCTCCCTTCTCTCCCCATTCCCCTCCCCTTCTTTCCCCATGTGTTCATGGCTGGCCTCTACTCCTTTACTTTCTCCCTCTCCCTCTCTGCCTTTCTCTGTCTCTACTCCCTCAACCCCCTTTCCTCACGCCCTAAATAAACTCTACACTAGACTGTGGCTAGTACCCTAGAGGGAAGGATGCCCCATTATGGGCCGGCAGAGGCATCCCTACCCCGCCCTCCACATACCGCCCCTCGGATTTATAACACAGAACAGCACCCCACCCCTTGCCTCCCTTATTGGTTCAAATGTTAACATTCCCCAGATTAACTCTGGTAGATGCAGGCTCTTGATGGCCTTCCCCATGGTACCGCAGTACCCCAGCGGTTCCCTGTTGGCGCCTCCCTGGGGTCCTAGAGTCCCAGGAGATTTTCATCTGTTAGCTTTAATTTGATTCATAAGTGCTTTTCTGATTTTCTCAGTCTTCTCCCTCATTTCATGTTCAGTAAAGCATTTGGGAATGCCAGCCCACCTTAAGAGCCAGCTGACAACCCCGGTTAGAGAAAGGGTACGTCGTAGGAAGAGGGACCCCACCTTCACAGGTCGCTATTGCAGGATTTTCCTTGATCCTAAGTTTGCCTTCCTTGTTTTGGCCTCTCTTTTTATTAAAATTCAAACTCCTTCCACAAATATTTGAAGTTAGTGGAGAAGTCCCTGTCCCCCACCCACTTAGAAGACAAAGTCACCTGGGTCCCTGCCCTCAGATTGCCTGGCTGAAGCTGATTCCTCTCTGTGGGGGATCTAGACCATCTCCTTTTAGAACATAGCAGAGGGAGGAAGACCAAAAGGAAATGCTAATTTCTCCCTGCTGTTTACAACCCAGTCCCGGCGATCTTTCTCCTAAAACTCCACTGGTTTAAATTTCACCCCAACTTTTTTTTTTGTTTTTGTTTTGGGGGGTTTTGTTTTTATTTGTTTGTTTTAGGTTGGTGCCGTCTGTGGCCAGGCAGGGGAAAATCAACTAACTTTGGGAACTCTAATGCCTAGCTGGAAACTAGCAAGTGCTAAGCCCCAGAGTTTGGGGAGGGACTTAAGGTCTTAACTGAACCTTTAAGGTGTGACCTGATCTATAATCCTTTAGGCCTGGGCCTATGTCCCAGCCTGTCTTCGGAGTCTGCGCATGCGTGATTCCTGCAGCTGTGTGGGCTTGTACCTCCGAAGCCCGCCCCCGAGCCCCAGGCATACCTCTAGTTGTTATCAGCGAGACGTTAGTTCACCTTCTGTTGCCGCAGCCTGAAAAGGGTTGGCTAATCCCATTCCTTACAGAGAAGTTGTAAACCACACTCGGTCTGCTCTGGTGTTTACCATGCAGTTCGGTCCCTTCTTTGCAGTGCTGTGGATTGAAACCAGATCTGGTGCCCGCTAGGTAAGCACTCTGCCGTGGAGCCACACACCCCTAAATCTCGCTTCCATTTTGGATTCAGCTTGCCTTCAGAGCCCCTTCCCGTGAGAAGACTCATTTTCACATCTCTTCCACCACTGAAACAAAACAGACCCGAGATCCTGTCACAGCGTCCTCCTGAGAGCCTGGTGTCTGGAAGTTTGAGGTTGGAGTGGCCTGGGTCACCCAGGTCAAGAACTGTCACTGTCCTCTGGGCTCTGGGCTTATTCACTTTCTGGCCTCAGGACAAAGACCTTTGCAACTCCGGAGTTCCCAGTTGTTGGCAACCACCTGGGAGCACCTCCAAGGTCTTAAGGACCTCTGCAGAGTATCTAGGAAAATTCCCAGGACATCCAAGTAGTGCAGAGGGCTCAAAACGGGGTCTGCCCTGACCCCACTGTGGAGTTAAAGTACCTCATCTGGGAGCTCTTCGGCCCAGGCTCCAGGCCCATGACACATCTGGGGTCTAGGTGACCATGCTTCCTAGGAAGTCAGACACAGGACTCTCCTAGGTCTCCTGGAGACAATGGGGAGTCTGACTCATAGTTTGAATCGTCAAGAGTGTAGACAGGCTGAGACAGAGTTCTTCAAAGAAATGAACTATCCGGAGGCCAGCAGCTGGCCTCTGTTTCTGTAGGTGACGCCATGGAAGAGTGTAAACATGGGGGCGGGGAAAGATCTGCCACTAGTAGTAAAAGGCGGTGTCTGAATGTATAGCGCCCAAGATACACATAGTGAACCCAAGGTGTTTCTCATAGCCCACCGCAGCCTTGGTTCTGAACACCAAGCCCCTGTTCTTTGGCACAGTGCATGCTGTAACCCCACAAAATACCAGCAAATACCCCCGCTCAGATTCTAGACAACTGTGCGTATGAATTGCAGTGTGTGTACTATACACACACACACACACACACACACACACACACACAAAGCTCTCTGTTCTTACCGTAATCTATTATTCAATGCATTACTACAAACGACTTCTCTCTCTGTGTCTCTGTGTCTCTGTGTCTCTGTGTCTCTGTGTCTCTCTCTCTCTCTCTCTCTCTCTCTCTCTCTCTCTCTCTCTCTCTCTCTAGCCCTGGCTGTCCTGGAACTTGCTCTGTAGACCAGGTTGGCCTCAAACTCACAGAATTCTGCAACATCTGTAACTTCAGTACGTGGGATCCAACACACATGGTGCACAGACACGTATGTAGGGAAGACGCCCATACACATACTTTCTTTTTTGTTTGTTTGTTTTTTTTCTAGATAGGGTTTTTTTCGGTAACCCTAGCTGTCTTAGGATTTTATTGCTGTGAACAGACACCATGACCAAGGCGAGTCTTATAAAGGACCACATATATTTGGGGCTGGCTTACAGGTTCAGAGGTTCAGTCCGTTATCATCAAGGTGGGAGCATGGCAGCATCCAGGCAGGCATGGGGCAGGCAGAGCTGAGAGTTCTACATCTTCATCTGAAGGCAGTTACTGGAAGACTGACTTCCAGCCAGCTAGGACTAGGGTGTAAAAGCCGAAGCCCGCAGTGACACACCTATTCCAACAAAACCATACCTCCAAATAGAACCACTCCCTCGGCCGAGCATATTCAAACCATGACGTTCCACTCCCTGGCCCACAAATGTTTGTTCAAACACATGAGTCTATGGGGGCCATACCTAAACATAGCATAATGCAAAATACATTTAGTCCAACTTCCGAAGTCCCCATAGCCTATAGCAGTCTCAACAGTGTTAAAAGTCCAGAGTTCAAAGTCTCTTCTCAGATTCATCCAATCACTTAACTGTAATCCCCAAAGCAAGGCAGGAAACCAACTGGGCAAACTCCGAACTCTGCGTCTCCATGTCTAAAGTCAAAGCGGTCTTCAGATCTCCAACTCCTTTTTTATCTTTGTTGACTGCAACAAACTTCTTCCTCCTGTGCTGTTTCCCCTCCCTGTTAGCAGCTTTCCTCAGCAGATAGCCCACTGGTCTGGCGTCTCCAACATCTTGGGGTCTCCAAGGCAATTTCAATGTTACAGTTTCTTGTTCTAATGTCCGGGATTCCACACATGATCTCGCTCCTCCAAAGGGCTGGCATCACCTCTCCAGCTCTGCCCTCTGTCGCACTCTAAGCTCGGGTAGATCCACTCTACTGCTGCTGTTGTTCCTGGTAATCGTCCCCTGGTACTGGCATCTCCAATACACTGGGGTCTTCCTCTGCAACAAGGCTTCACCAATAGCCTCTCACAGGCTCTCTTCATGGTGCCAAGCCTCAACTCCTTTGCATGACCCCTTCAGTCCTGGGCCACCTACTGCAACTGAGGCTGCACCGTTACCAATGGCCTTCCATGGCCTCTCACAGTGCCCAGCTTCAGCTGCTCTTCATGACCCCTTCATGCCTTCAAAACCAGTACCACCTGGGTGACTCTGACACATTACCAAGTACAGCTGCAGCACGAGGTACAACCTTGGCTGTCTCTGAGACATGGCTTCTTTGTGCTCTCAGAAAACACTTCCCAGAAGATTTCACCTCAGTGATGCTGGTCTCTTCATGATCACCACGAATTTCTTAGCTCCAGCTAGCCAGCATCAATTGTCCTAGTAGTCTCCCTCTCCTCTTGTCTCCAATGCCAGAGACACATGGCTGAAGCCGCTGAGCTCTGCTGCTTGAAGGGACTAGAACATGGTCCCCTTGTTCTATTACATAATCAGTAGCTTTCTGTTTTCCAACTTCTTCCACTCCCTAAGTTTGGCTGCCTTGGATCTTGCTCTGTAGATTGACATTGAATTTAGAGCTCTGTATGCCTGTCTCCTGGGATTAAAGGTGTGTACCACCATGCCTCCATCTGGGACTTGCTTTGTCCCAGATGACTTTGAACTCAGAGATCTCCTTGCCCTACTCTCCTGGGATTCATAGCCACTACATCTCAAGATCTCCATGCCAAGATCCAGGTCAGAAACTTGTATCTCCCAGCTTCGAGATCAGGATCACAGGTGAGCCTTCCAATTCTGGATTGCAGTTCACTCCAGATATAGTCAGGTTGACAACCAGGAATAGTCACTACACTAACTGCCCTGAAATTCACTCTGGAGACCAGGCTGCCCAGGAACTCAGAGATCTTCCCGCCTTTGCCCCCCAGTTGCTAGAATTAAAGGCATATGCCACCATTGGCTTGGTATTTTCTCTCCGGTCATGGGCCGAGATTTAAGCCCTAACAGCCATCACCCAGCGAAAATGAAATTTTAAAAAACGGTCTTCCAGCTTTTATTGTCCTATCTACTGCAAGAATGAATCAGTTTGCTGACCTCCCACTCTGAAGGGGCCCACAGTCCTTGTGAAAGGCCCCAGAAGAACCCTCGGGGGGAACTTCACGCACATCAACGTAGAGCTGGGTCTGATGTAAAGAAAAAGAAAAGGCTCCATGTTGACAAATGGTGGGGTAACAGAAAGGAACTGGCCGCGGTCAGAACCATCTGCAGTCGTGTTCCGAACACGACCGAGGGTGTTACGCTGGGCTTCTATTACAAGATGAGGTCCGCGGATGCTCCCTTCCCCTTCAAAGTCCTTATTCAGGAGGAAGGGTCTTTGGTCGAGATGTGAAACTTCTTGGGTGAAAAATAGATCTGCAGGGTTCGGATGGAGGGGTGGGTTGCTTGTTCTTTCTCTCAAGCCCAGAAGGATGAACTAATCCTCGAAGGAAATGACATTGAATTTGTTTCAAATTGAAGCCATAACAGTTTAAAAACAAGGTTTTCGGATGACATCTATGTGTCTGAAAAAGCAGGCTGATGAGTAAGACATAAGTTACCCAGTTTCTTTCTTTCTTTTTTTTTTTTCCAGAGCTGAGGACCGAACCCAGGGCCTTATGCTTGCTAGGCAAGCGCTCTACCACTGAGCTAAATCCCCAACCCCAGTTACCCAGTTTCAATAACAAGACTACAAGTGATTTTGGGGTATCTTTGGGGACAATAAAAGACTCACATTAAAAAAAAAAAGTTCTCCTACAATTATGCCTCAGCATGGAAGCATCAAATTAGTAAATCTTTTTAAAATATTTATTTATTTATTCATTCATTCATTCATTCATTTAGGTTTGAGACAGGGTTTCTCTGTGTAGCAGAGCCCTTCTTGTCCTGGACTCACTTTATAGACCAGGCTAGCCTCGAACTTAGAGATCCGCCTGCCTCTGCCTTCTGAGTGCTGGGATTAAAGGCATGCACCACCATGCTGGCCAACTATTTTTATTGTCAATTTTAATTATGGGCATGTGTATCTTTGTGTGAATGGGTGCTGAGAACTGAACTCAGGTCCCCTGCAAGAGCAGTGCCTGCTCTAAACCTCTGAGTCATTCTCCAGGCCCCAGACGAGCCCACTGGTTTGGGTTTATGCTAGAATATTTGGTTATAAACATTGCTGTCTGAGTGGTTGACTTGAGAGTATTGTGAAATAAATACATAAAATTAATTTTAACAAACCATCATGTGACTTTTGGCTTGGGGTTAGGGCAGAATTTTTAACAAATCCTGAAGTGGTCCGGAACATACTTCTACCATCCTGTGCTGCATATTCATACAAATGATGTCGTCATTACCGACAGTTACAAAATCAAAATCTCCATCAACTCTGAAAAATGTTGAGAGGTCACCACACCCTGCAGTATCAAAATATTCAGCCAACATTTAATGCCTACGTCAACATAAACAACTGTGTCCGTCTGGTTAGTGTGGAAATTTGCATTCACCTTTCTTTAATAAATGTCAAAATTACAGGCACCCCCAAGAATCACTTTCAAATGAATTTACATAGGATTTACTACTACTAAATGCTTGAGCTGTATGTTGGTTTTACATACCCATCTATATTGGGCCAAATTTTTCTTGGGCAGAAAGGAGTTAAGAGTAGAGAAAATTTAAGAGCACCCCACTCCCACCCCACCCCTGTTTAAGACTGAACTTCGGCTGAATCTCCTCTGCGGTATACTCTGTTCTGTGTGTTCTGTATGTTCTGTGTGTTCTGTATGTTCTGTGTGTTCTGTATGTTCTGTGTGTTTTGTGTGTTCTATATGTTCTGTGTGTTCTGCATGTTTTATATGTTCTGTGTGTTCTATATGTTCTGTGTGTTCTATATGTTCTGTGTGTTCTGTGTATTCTGTGTGTTCTGCATGTTTTATATGTCCTGTATGTTCTGCGTGTTCTGTGTGTTCTGTATGTTCTGTATGTCGTGTGTGTTCTGTATGTTCTGTATGTTCTGTGTGCTCTGTGTGTTTTGTATGTTCTGTATGTCCTGTGTGTTCTGTATGCTCTGTATGTTCTGTTTGTTCTATGTGTTCTGTGTGTTCTGCGTGTTCTGTGTGTTCTGTATGTTCTGTGTGTTATGTGTGTTTTGTATGCCAGACACTGAAAAATGGGACAGCTCCGAAGAGCTCATAGCACACGTGGGTTCCGGTGCTACAGAGGTCGCTGTACCAGAGGCCCCCTGGCCCAGGAGATGTTGCATACCTGGCTGGGTCCCTCTAGGGACCGGAGTGACACCAGGGCTGAGGTAGATGAAGGGGAAGCAACAGAGCAGGTGGGTCATGGAGCTTTCCAGAAATGAGGCCTGGCCTCTGGGGATCAGAACACATTGCTTGTGCTTCCCCAGCTGTGAGACTTTGAGAGCATTGCTTGGTCTCCCTGAGTCACATCTGTAATGAAGATACAGTTATCGTTTGGCCCACAAGAGCTCTCTCGTTCAAACTCAAGGGGACCAACCAAGCCTTGGATCGTGTTTGGGTATTGGTTAAAGACAAGATTAGACCATGTTACTATGGTCCAAGGTTAGACCATCTTACTATGGGTCCAAGGTAGACCCATGTTACTATTATTGATGCTAAATTGGATGTTAGGTTTGCTCCACCTCTCTATGAGAGGAAAGATGGAGGGTCCTGAAAGGAATGAACATTTGTGGAAGGCGGACACTCGGGCTTCCAAACTACTGAAACAACAGTCCCCAGAGAATTAAAACTTTCCCAGGAATCCTATGCTGAGGGAAGGGAAAGGCCAAAGCCTGATGACAGTCAGATTGATTTTAAGCAGGTTTAATGACTTATTGGACTATCTTTAGGGAGAGCTGAGAGCTGAGACAGTGAGGGACCGGTGGTGGGCAGAATCACCCCTTGATCAGGACTGCTTGGCTACGCATGCTTCTAGGCCTCTTTTCCAACCCAGACCTCACGAGAGTACCCCAAAGAATGACTTGGTGGGGTCACTGGGGCTTGTCATTTCTTTTTCTTCCCAGGGTAGCCACACTGAATAAATCTTTCTCTGCTTTTTGCTGTATTTTTTTTCCCTCTTTATTTGGTGTATTGAGGAATGGGTCTCTGAGCCTGTTTGTCCCTGCTTGCCATCAAAACCCCAGTGTCACTGTGAACCACCATTATAAACAGGCTGCTCCAGGACCCCTGAGCTGGGAGAGGGCATTCTTCAGGAGGCTGAGGAGAGTGGCCAAGATCCAGCCAGAGGTCTGGGCTCCTGACCAAATTGTCATAAACCTCGACCAAGAGTCCCTAGAGGGGATGCACTGGGTAACCAACCTCTGAGGTTTCCAGGAGAGACAGGAAGAGAACAGACTTGCCCCTAAGCAAGCTTCCTCTTAGTGCCCCAGTGTCTACAATTCTAGACTAGGAACACAAGCCCTGGGGACAAGGGCCCTTATCTTTGAATCCCAGATGGCATTGCATGACCCGAGAGAAGTCACTTGACCTCCCCGGAGCCTGGGCAATGGGTACCACATGAGCACATACCCCATGGTATTAGTGAGCAGTCAAAGAGGCTCCTCCAGCTAAGCAGAGCTAAGGACACAGGAGTCACCAAGCAGTCTCCAAGTCAAGTGCCAGCTAGACCAGGCTTGGACTAATCCACCGCCATCAATGTTTATCAGAACTGTGCTAACAGAAAACCGTTAGCAGCGTTATCTGCAGGAGGCAGACCTCAGCTGTGTCTCATCCCCCTGTGCTGGAGATGGAACCCAGGGCCTTCTGCATACTAAGCAAGGGCTCTCCTGTGAACTATGCTGTAAGCACCAAGGCCTGAGCATCTGCTAAGGACTTTGATGGGCTTCTCCAGGGTGGTGTGGCTCTCCCATCATGGTTTCTGGGCAGTTGGCAGACCTAAGCAGAGATGCAATTCTGCAGGAGGAGATCAGTCCTTATCAGCCAGAACTCTCCTGGGCCCGGGCATTCTAGGAGGGAAGAGACCTTTCTTCTCTCATGGCAAACATGACTTCAGTAGGAACACTTAGGAAAGGCAGAAACCAGAGCCGGGGATGATGCTCGATTGGTATAGAGATTGCACAGTATGCCGGCTTTGTTCTCCAGCATTGCATAAACCAGGGCTAGCCTCACATCCTGTAATCTCAGCACTCAGGAGCTGGAGGTAAGGGAATTTAAGCCATACTCATCAACATGGAGAGTTCAAGGGCAGCCAGGGCTACATGAAACTCTGTTTCAAAAAGAAAGAGAGAAAGGAAGGAAGGAAGGGAGGAAGGAAGGAAGGAAGGAAGGAAGGAAGGAAGGAAGGAAGGAGCTGCCCTTGGATTGGCTTCATTTATTGATCAAGCGATTACAGAGTCTGCATCATGGAGTACATGTCCTCGTTACCATTTCTCGAGTCAAAACAGAAGACTGGGCTATTTAGATGGCTTAGTGGGTAAAGGTATCTGCCACGAAAGTCTGATGACCTGAGTTTGATCCCCAGAAACCACATAATGGTAGAAGTGTGAATGAACCCACATGATTGTCCTCTGATCTCCCAGTCAACACTGTGGCATGCAACCCACAGAAACACATCATTTGTATGTACAAAAATAATCTTAGAAACCGGAAGGCCGAACCATTTGCTTAACACGATGCTTCAGGAAAAGTCCAGATCCCAAACTAGGAAGAAGGCTCCTGTAACTGTGGCTCTTCTATGGGAAGCAGGAGGAGGATTCTAGTTGCATAAGGGCTCATGTCATTAGGTTGAGCACGGTGGGCAAACTGGACACCATCTTTACCAAGGTAGGTGCACTGGCTGGTTTTGTGTGTCAGCTTGACACGAGCTGGAGTTATCACAGAGGAAGGAGTTTCCCTTGAGGAAATGCCTCCATGAGATCCAGCTGTAAGGCATTTTCTCAATTAGTGATCAAGGGGAAGGACCCAGCCCATTGTGAGTGGTGCCATCCCTGGCCTGGTAGTCCTGGGTTCTATAAGAGAGCAAGCTGAGCAAGCCAGGGGAAGCAAGCCAGTAAGTAACATCCCTCCGTGGCCTCTGCATCAGCTCCTGCTTCCTGCCCTGCTTGAGTTCCAGTCCTGACTTCCTTTGGTGATGAACAGCAATGTGGAAGTGTGAGCTGAATAAACCCTTTCCTCCCCAACTTGCTTCTTGGTTATGATGTTTGTGCAGGAATAGAAACCCTAACTAAGACAGCAGGAGACTCTTTTCTGCACAGAAATCTTTAATATAATTGTAAGGAGACTCGTTCTGCTTCCGGGCACTTCTGGAAGGCCAAGGCAATGTCTAAAATCACTACCTTTGCCACTGCCAATTAAATCATTCCCTAGAGCTCACTGCAAAGCCCAGGGGTAAAGGAGAAACTGATTGGAGCTGAAGGCATCGCTCAGCACCCTCTGAGGCCCAACGTGATGTGACATACCTCTGCTCAGCTGTCCCTGGTGTTTAGAGCCGTGGTTTTCAACCCGTGGGTTGGGACAGGGCTCCCCTAAGACCATCAGAAAGCACAGATGTTTGCATTACGGTTCATAACTGTTGCCAAAATGACAGTTATAAAGTAGCAACAAAAATAACTTTATGGTTGGAGTTCACCACAGCACAAGGGACTACGTTAAAGGGTCACAGTGTTAGGAAGGTTAGGAACCACTGGCTTAAAGAAGGAGGCTTCTCAAGGCAAAGGTTCAGGTGCCTGGGTCCTTGGTTAGGAAATTCCTTTACCTCTTCTTCCCTCCCTTGTACTGAGCCCCAACAGACCCAGGCTGGGCTTCCTATGCCTTGGTATTTCTGTCTCACCCTAGCCTGCATGGTCCCAACCTGTAAGTGTAGAACAGTGGCTATCTGCAAGAAAAAGGCTGTGAGGAACATCTGTCTAGACAAATCAATCCAGAACCATCAATGAGATTGTGTGTGTGTGTGTGTGTGTGTGTGTGTGCGTGTGTGCACAACACACGAGCACATGAGTATGTGTCCTTTAGTCCCAGAAAGCTTTTGAGTCATAACAATAAGTCAACTGAGTCTGATGTCAAGGCTGACTTACACTTCTCATCTTGACAGCTTCATGTTGCAGGACGCTAGCATTCTCCATTCCCCAAACCCTCTGTCATCTTCACGAGTCGGTTGCTCTCCAGAAAACACTTGTAGTTGAAGATGAGAGACATGTTAAGCAAGCTCACTGTGAGGGCGCACAAGTAGAGTGACCCAGGCCCAGGCAGGCCCTGAGAGCACGGACATAGCCAAGGACAGGACCTTTGTCTCCAGCAGAGTGAAACTTAGTTGAAGGTCGCTGATGTGTGTCAAAGATGGCGGGGGTGGGGGGGAAGGTACTTGAAGCTTTTGCAACTGAATCTACCATGAACTGAAGGAAATGTGAACTTTTCTTTATGATTTTTGTTATTTATGTATTTAAAGCAAATTTGTTTTTATTTTTCATGCACGAGAGGCTCTCTTGGAACTAGAGTTACAGACGTTGTGAGCGGCCTTGTGGGTTCTAAGAATTGAACCCCTGGCTCCTCTGGAAAAGCACCCAGTGCTCTTAAAGGCCAAGCCATCTCTCCAGTTCCAATTTATTTATTTTTAATTTTTTATTACATTATTTATTTGAGAGGGGTGTGTGTGTGTATGTGTATGTGTGTGTGTGTGTGTGAGCATGTGTGTTGATGTTCAATCCAGAACCGTCAATGAGATTGTGTGTGTGTGTGTGTGTGTGTGTGTGTGTGTGTGTGTGTGTGTGTACCACGGCATACGTCTGAAGTCAGAGGACAACTTTCAGGAGTCTCCTCCTCTCCTTCCGTCAAGTGGGTTCCGGAATATTGAACTCGCTCGTCTTTGGACTTGGTGGTGTCTTTACCGGCAGAGACACCTTGATGCCCACCACCATCTTTTTGTGCGAGCCAATGGTTTGGCTATTTCTGGGAGAATAAGACGCAAAGGAAGCTACTTATCTCCGAGAACAGGAAATAAAGTCCAGAGGAGCGATGTCTACAAGCACAGTGCTGGCTGTTAGCAGAATCTGGGCTGAGAAAGAACTTGCCAACCCCACCCCCCACTCCTGGAGGCTGCTGCTCATTCAACCAGAAGGGAGGCTTTGAAAGGCCTCATTTGTAAACAGAGGACCTCCTCCCACCCTACAGCAAGTCATAAAGCCCATGAGGTGGTCCTGCTATTTTAGAAAGCAAGGTCCCAGAGCCCCATTTGCTCAGC